>NC_041383.1:228524711-228578903 GCF_002162155.2 Triticum dicoccoides
AAAGTCATGCTAGTTCGTCGAGTCCTGCCTTGCAAACGTCGACCTCTCCGTATGTGGGAGTTCAACCCGGAAGGACCGCGAACTATCCAGCAATTCTTCGGCATGACGCTCGAAGAGATGTATGGATTGTTCTTCGGATCACAAATAAAGTGTTCGGACACCACCGAGGATGCAAGTCTGAGCTGCAATCGTCCATATACCCAAGTAAGTAACTCTCCGGCCGAACATGCTGTCTCTTTATTTATCACAACATCATTCTGAAAAGTCGGTCTTCGACCAGGACTGGATAAAAAAGTTGAAGATGATCAGGTGTTCGACCCCCTTCCCGAAGGCTCAACGGATCCAGTACTGGCTAGAATGCTTGAGCTCGCGCCTTATCAAGCGCCATCAGGGGAAGGTAAAGGAAGGAATAAACAAGCCGAAAGCGGGCCTCACTCATTATTCATCCAAACCGGGGGAATTAGTGCCTCCGCGAAGGAGGATAACCGGGGAGAAGGATCTATAATCACCTCTCCCCAAGGAAGGAAGAGGACCGCCTCTGAAGACTTGGAAACAATGGTTTCCAAACGAGGGAAGAAATCTTTGTCAGGGGGCCCTACCCCGGAGGGTATCCTTACCGCACAGTACCCGCAAGGGGATCAGCCCTCCACCGAGCTATAAGTAAATAAAAGTACTCTATAGTAAATATATCCTGCTTTATTTCTGAGGACAATAACCGAGACGTATGTCTTGTAGTTCGGATCGTAGCCCTTCTCGACAGAGTTCGACTTCAGGGGATCTTCTTCCGGAGATGATGGAGAGCGAAACACCTCCCCGTGCCTCCCCGCCTCATGAGGCGGACGACCCTGAGGTGTCATCATGAAGGATTTCTCCTGATCCGCCAAGGCCGGAAGGTAACCCTTTGGCCACCTGGAGTCCGGAGTATTCGACTCCTAAGGGGAGCAACAGAAAGAGTCCGGAACTGTCCGGTGCGCGACAAGACTCACTAAGGAATCTTCTAGAGCAAGCGGCTATCTCAGAAGCGCATCGTACGTTAATGGGTACGGTAGTTGAGAAGATTTCATCCGCCGAAAGCGGGTTGCATGAAGCTTTTATGAGCCTGCTGAGAGGCTTTGAGGTACGCAAAGTAATATGTATATTTTTGACGGTACCGCACACGCCAGGTGTGCCCTATGCAGATAGTAGCCCCTGAGACTCTGGTTGCTGTCGAAAAAGGCGGCAAATAGAGGATCATTGAGGGAGTCCTCGACTAGGGGGTGTCCGGACAGCTGGACTATCATCGTCAGCCGGACTCCAAGACTATGAAGATACAAGATTGAAGACTTCGTCCCGTGTCCGGATGGGACTTTCCTTGGCGTGGAAGGCAAGCTTGGCGATACGGATATGTAGATCTCCTACCATTGTAACCGACTTTGTGTAACCCTAGCCCTCTCCGGTGTCTATATAAACCGGAGGGTTTTAGTCTGTAGGACGGACAACCATTACAACAATCATACCATAGGCTAGCTTCTAGGGTTTAGCCTCCTTGATCTCGTGGTAGATCCACTCTTGTACTACCCATATCATCAATATCAATCAAGCAGGAGTAGGGTTTACCTCCATCGAGAGGGCCCGAACCTGGGTAAAAACATCGTGTCCCTTGTCTCCTGTTACCATCCGCCTAGACGCACAGTTCGGGACCCCCTACCTGAGATCCGCCGGTTTTGACACCGACATTGGTGCTTTCATTGAGAGTTCCTCTGTGCCGTCACCGATAGGAAGGATGCCTCTTCCCATCTTCAAGGACGGTATCTTCGCCAAAGGGGCCTTGGCTGCCGGCCAAACTATCCGGCTAGGTGGTTTTCTCATAACCGCCTGTCCGGCCACCGCTTCGACGATGACCTCTCGGGTCATCAAAAGCAATCTTCACGTCAACTCGGAGTTTGCTGAGCAGCTGGATTCAACAGAGCTCTCGTCCATAAACGAACTCTTGGATCGCATCGCCGCCCTGGGAGTCGCTACAGACTACAATCAGATTGGGCTTAAAACCGATCTGAGAGAGATTAACTCTCCCCAGGTTACCCACCACGTCTCGGTGGTAGAGGAACATCACGGCGACTCTTCTCCTATATTGAAAACTAGTCATGTCCGGGCTTCCGAACCCTCCATGCCAGATTCCCGCGGAGGGACGGACTTCGATCAAGTGCTGAACCTAAAGTCAGGCATCAGACCGGACTCGTTGGACAACGTTCCACTCTCCAAGCTTCTAAATTCGGAAGCTTCTCGGCCCTTGAGCCTTGAGATGGTAGGGTTCCGGACTCAATTCCACCCACCCGCCCAGACATATGCGACCTATCTCTAATCCGGCAAGAGCCTGCTGGAACAGTACATCATTACTGGGCCAGATTCCTCCTGGTTATGGACAGGATAAAGGACTACCGAGAGGAAAACGCAATCTCAATCTTTTGCAATAATTGCACGGACGAGGGAATCTTGAACGCCATCAGCCATCGTGAAGTTACACGCTTTGCCGACCTGGCGTCCATAGTACGAAAGTACTGCGCGATGGAGAGTTTCCGGAAAACCGAAAATAAGTTTTGGGACAATCCGGCCCCGAATACAACCCCAGTCCGCAACAAAAGGGTGCATTACACTCAGGCACCAGGTACAAAAAACAAAAAGCAAAAACCCCATAAAGGGCACGGAACCGTACTGGAGGGGTGGCTTAGCGGACCCTGTAAAATTCACAGTACAGAGGGCGCCACCCCAACACATAGCCTTCGAGCATGTTGGATATTACGGCAGGTGGCCAAAAGTGGCGAGGAGCTTCTAGCCCCGGGAAACCACTCCAACAATACCGATACGGTATCAACAGTCTTTAAGACTTTCGCATCAAATAACATGCGGAAACGAACAATCCACAGCCTCGCCGAAGTCTACCAAGTTGCAACAACAAATCCATGGAGCGACGCAGCCATCACCTTCAACGCCAGCGACGAACCTAAATTCCGAACAGCCCGAGCACCAGCCGCACTGGTACTCAGTCCAATAGTGGACGGCTTTCGACTCACCAAGGTACTCATGGATGGCGGCAGCGGATTAAACCTCATCTACGAGGAAACTCTTCAAAAAATGGAAATAGACTGGAGCCGCATTAAGCGAAGCAGCACAACCTTCAGAGGAATAATCCCTAGCCGGGAAGCGCGCTGCACCGGACAAATCACACTTGATGTGGTGTTCGGCTCGCTGGACAATTACAGGTCCGAAGAAGTCACGTTCCAAGTGGCCCCGTTCAGCAGCGGATATCACGCTATATTAGGACGAGAGGCATTCACAATTTTTCAAGCCGTACCCCATTACGGGTACATGAAGCTCAAAGTGCCTGGGCCCGGCAGAATAATCACTCTCGCTAGTGATCCGGACATAGCACTCCGCGCCGAAAACAAGACAGCCGCATTAGCCCTGGAGGCACTATCCGAAGCCCTAGCGGCAGAAGAACTCACCGCGCTGCGCTCTACGGTGAATAGAGACGATGTGATACTCGATAAGAGATCCAAGTCCACCTCCTTTAAACCAGCGAACGAAATAGTAAAATTCCAGGTCCATCCAACGGACCCGACAAAGACGGCCTCCATCGGGGCACAGTTGAACCCTGATGTAGACGCCGCACTGCGAGAATTCGTTCGGGAAAATTGGGACATTTTCGCCTGTCACCCTTCAGATATGCCAGGAATCCCACGCAGATTGGCAGAGCATAGCCTAAATATCCTAAAAGGGTTCAAGCCAGTCAAACAGGCTCTGCGACGATTTTCCGAACCCAAAAGACAGGCAATGGGAGAAGAACTAGCCAAACTATTGGAAGCCAGATTCATCAGAGACATCAAACATCCGGATTGGCTAGCAAACCTGGTAATGGTACCAAAGAAGGACAAATCCTGGCGCCTATGTGTCGATTTTAAAGACCTCAACAAGGCCTGCCCAAAGGATCCCTTCCCCCTCCCTCGCATCGACCAAATAATTGATGCTACCGCAGGGCACGATTCATTGTGCTTCCTGGACGCATACTCCGGCTACCATCAAATCAAGATGGCGGAAGCAGACCAAGCCGCAACGGCATTCATTACTCCATATGGACCATTCTGCTTCAACATGATGCCTTCGGACTTAAAAACGCCGGCGCAACATATCAGCGCATGATTCAGACATGTCTGGCTACCCAGATCGGCAAAACAGTAGAGGCATACGTAGACGACGTAGTCGTCAAAACCAAACACGTCGAAACCCTAGTAGACGATTTGAGGCTCACATTCGACAACCTCCGAGCATATGACATCAAGCTGAATCCGGAAAAATGCGTTTTCGGTGTACCAGCCGGAAAGCTCCTGGGCTTCATTGTATCCGGTAGAGGAATTGAAGCAAACCCAGCCAAGATCCGAGCTCTGTCACAGCTAGACATTCCAAAGGACCTCAAACAAATACAAAAATTGACTGGATGCGTGGCGGCTCTAAGCCGCTTTATCTCCCATTTGGGAGAAAAGGCATTGCCCCTCTATCGCCTCCTCAGACGCACCGAACACTTCGAGTGGACGGATGCCGCCACCGCCGGACTCGAAGAAATAAAAGCCATATTGGCAACAAATCCGGTCCTGATTGCTCCTAACCTGGGCGAACCAATGTTGTTATACATCGCGGCAACACATCAAGTTGTAAGCGCGGTACTCGTCGTAGAACGAGAGACAGAAGGACATAAATTCCCTCTGCAAAAACCAGTGTACTACGTATCCACTGTGTTAACTCCCTGCAAGTCCCGTTACCCGCACTATCAAAAGATAGCGTATGCGGTGTTTATGGCATCCCGGAAGCTCCGACACTACTTTCAAGAGTGTTCGATAACAGTAGCCTCCGAAGTACCCCTAAATGACATTATAAACAACCGCGACGCGACGGGCAGGATTGCAAAATGGGCCATTGAGCTCTTACCATTGATATAACTTACAAACCTCGGCGAGCTATAAAGTCGCAAGTTTTGGCTGACTTTGTCACTGAGGGGACTGAAGCCGAACTCCCTAAAGAGTACGGCACATACTCCAATTGGATTATGCACTTCGACGGCTCCAAAATGTTGGCCGGATTGGGGGCTGGCGTCGTATTGACGTCCCCAACCGGGGACATAGTCCAATACGTACTTCAAATAATGTACACGGACTCCAACAACGCAGCCGAGTACGAGCCCTCTTACATGGCCTCCGGATGGCAATCTCCATGGGCATTCAACGCCTAGAGATGCGCGGGGACTCAAACCTCGCAATATCCCAAGTAAATGGAGACTTTGACGCCAAGGATCCGAAAATGGCAGCCTATCGTAACGCTGTCCTTAAAATGTCAGCTCGGTTCGAAGGACTTGAATTCCACCATGTAGCCAGGGATAATAACCAAGCGGCCGACGTATTGGCACGCATCGGCGCAAAACATGACGCTGTCCCTCCAAACATCTTCCTAGAACGGCTGTTTAAGCCATCCGTACTATGGGAAGAGGAGTCCGGAAATAACAAACCGGAAGCAGCCGCACCAACCGACACAGAGCAATCTGACATAATCGGCGATTCAGCCGATGACATAACACCTTCAGCCCATGACATAATGGCAGTAATTGCCCCGTGGACAGAGCCATTCCTAGCCTACTTGCTTAGGCAGGAACTTCCCGAAGACCAAAATGAGGCCCGCTGCATAGTTCGGCGATCCAAAGCCTACAAGGTCCATGAGGGAGAACTCTATAAGAAAAGCACAACCGGAGTCCTTCAAAGGTGTATCTCCGAAGAGGAAGGGCGAAACCTTCTGGCTGAAATTCATGCCGGACTAGGCGGACACCATGCCGCAGCTCGGGCCCTTGTAGGAAAGGCATTCCGTACAGGATTCTATTGGCCGACGGCCCGGGCAGATGCTCAGGACTTAGTCCAAAGATGCGTCGGTTGTCAGCTCTTTGCTAATCAGAGCCATATGCCACCCACCGCCCTCAAAACTATACCCATTACTTGGCCGTTCGCGATCTGGGGGCTTGACATGGTTGGACCCCTTAAAGGGGGAACCCACAAGCAAAGGTACCTATTGGTCATGGTGGATAAATTCACCAAATGGATAGAGGCCAAGCCAGTTAAAACGGCAGAGTCCGGACCAGTGATAGACTTCATATCCAGGATAGTACACCGTTATGGTGTTCCCCACAGCATCATCACCGATAACGGCACGAACTTCACGGCCGACGAGGTTAAATCATGGTGCAAAAATATGGGCATTAAGCTCGATTACGCTTCAGTCTATCATCCTCAAACCAACGGTCAAGTGGAACGAGCAAATGGTCTAATAATGAGCGGCATCAAACCCAGACTAGTGCGGTCACTTACGAAATCTGACACGCACTGGGTAGAGGAGCTCGACTCCGTACTTTGGGGGCTGCGGACAACGCCCAACCGTACTACCGGATTCACACCATTTTTTATGTTATACGGCGCAGAAGCAGTTCTGCCCTGCGACATCATTCATGACTCACCTCGAGTGCGCATGCACGAAGAAAGAGAGGCCGAGCTGGATCGGCAGGACAGCTTGGACGCATTGGAGGAAGAACGCGACGTCGCCAAGGCTCGTTCCGCATTCTATCAGCAGCAGGCTCGAAGATATCAAAGCAGAGAAGTACGGGCCAAGACTTACAACATTGGCGAACTAGTTCTACGCCTGCCGGACAAGAAAAAGGACAAGCTCAAACCCAAATGGGAAGGCCCCTTCATTATCGATCAAGTCTTGACCGGCGGAGCGTACCGTCTACGAAATGCTGACAACCGACTCGAGCCGAACCCATGGAACGCAGCCCGCCTCCGAAGATTCTATGCCTAGCGCCGGACTAAGAGTTCGTCCCCTTCCCCCGTCCAAATTTTTACACTTCAGCTGTCTTTTGTTTCTCTTTCTTCTCTCACCCCTTTTCCTAAAAAGCCCTTAAAGGCCCACTTGCGCATCGTTCGCACACACTTGACGTGCCATCCGCACTCATTATACCTGGGGGCTTCTTTACCAGAAGCTTAATTATAAGGGCTTCATGCCCAGCACATGTGTCAAACTTCCACATGTACCTTTTATTCACCATTATATGCATCGATATGACTTAAGTTTTGGCCAAGCTGGGTTGCCTGGCTCCTGTGCTTACACCTACGTTCCCGATTGTTCGGTTAGGAGGTAAAGGGAGCACCTCTGCGATTGTTACTGCCGGGTCAGCCGGATGTGTACCTCAGACTGGGTGAAGCCGAAAGCTAGCGTTCTTAAGGGAATATTCGGTCGGTGACTTGAAAGATGATTTTTACCTACTTATTTATCTGCCCCCAGATGTTTTTTTGCTCTTTTCGCAGTCCGGACATGCACTTTAGGGCATGCCTCCCATGGAAAGGAACCCTTAACAGAACTATTCTCCCTGGAAGATGTTTCTTACTAACCATGTAATATAACATAACTAGTTGGTCACTTGTCTGATAAAGCACTAATGACCCCTACGCCTGGTCTCCATGCATGCCCCGATTGTTTTTTAACCGAGAAGGTATTCGGACACACTCCGGACTCTAGGGTCCCGAGGTTGAAGCGAAAAGGTCAGCAAAGACAAACAATCTACAATCCGGCTAGAAGGCATTTCACATGTCATTTTAAAATACATTGTCAAATCGACTGACTATATTCCTCCTCAATCCCGTCTAACAGGCTGTCTAATTTACAGTCCCGTTGGGAAAATTTAGCGACCAACTCTACTTGGCCGTATACTAAACTCACAGGGATCTCCTTCCCATCGGGCCCCACAGGTCCGACCTCGGCCATGTGGTTGGGATCGGCCTTCTTGTACCGTGTCTTCACCATGGCCCAGGCCTCCCTGGCACCTTGGCGGCAGGCCAAAATCTTCCATAAACGGAAGCGCTGCCGCACTCCCTGAAGCTTCTCCGCAAGCTCCCCAAGGCCCCCGGGTAGGGAGAGGGCTGGCCATAAAGCCTGGACGATGCCGCTCATTGCCTGCCGAACTCGTTCGAGCAGCTGCAACAGCTCAGGAAGTTGATCACCCATTGATACGGGCATCTCCTCCGTAGGGCGACCTGTGAGTATACCTATAGACATATTTTGTCAATTGACTTCCTCGCCGAACTCTTCTTTTCAAAGGAGTTCGCTCAAGCACTTACTATAGATGCCGCGACGAAGCCACTGATTCTCCTTAACGGAGCCAGACAGCTAGGCCCGAACACCTTTCAGGTCTTCTCCGAGCTGGGCGTGGGCATCCTGGAGCTTGTTCCTTTCTTGCTGCACCTTATTCAGCACCCTCTCGCTGGCCTTCAGCTGGCGCAGTAGTTCTTGCCTGTCCGGATCTTGTCCGACAGCACCTGCAATGTCATTATTAGACTTGCGCGCACGCCGCACACCACTTATCTTTTTAAAATAATGTGTTACCAGGAGGGGTCTCTGTGTTTCCTCCTGCGGTAGCAAGTGCGGCCTCGAGTTGGGCCTTGCACTCTTGCAGCTCCTGAGACAGTTGGGTATTCTTCTCTGTAAGATCCTGCGTTTCAAATGATCCTTAAATCAGTTAATATAACTGCTTTAAGTCTCGGGGGCTACTGGCATATACAACTATTAAATTCTTTTACCCGTATGTCTTTTACAAACTGCTCCACGGCTCTGGCCAAACCATCTTGAGCAGCACGGAGGTGCGCGTCCCCCGCGTTAAAGGCATTCAACGCCTCAGGGGAGAAGCACGCGTCACGAAAAACTGTCCGGCGGCGCCTGTGGTTCATGGTGCTCTCCACCTTAGACTTGGTGGCGGACAGTCTGTCGGCATCCTCCGTTGGAGGAGTATCCGGCTCGCGCCTTGCGCTTGCCTCCCCCTCCAGACCAGGTGCTGGAGCCTGGTTGGTAGAGGTTGGATTGGCAACCTCTACGCCCGCAGTCCGGCGGGCGCTTTTTCTCCTACAAAAGTCATGAGCATTCAAACGCTTCCTAGGAACGTTGCTCTGAAAAACGAACCGTGAGCTATACCTTTGCGGCGATGTTTCAATCCGCGCCGCGCTCCTCTTCCGCCTACTGGGCCGGACTGACCCTTGTTGGTCAGCCGCCGTAGGCTCGGCTTCCCGCCTTAAAGGCGCTTCCTGCAAGGCACCATCGTATACGATGGTCAAAAATGAGCAAGGAAGAAATAATGGTGTCAGGACTTCGGTCACAATCACCTGGGAAGCCGGATATAGTCCGGGGTAGTCAGCCGTAATGGCGACTAAGGCGTTATCCATGCTGAGCTGGTGGAACACCCCGTCGATTAGCTCCACCTTTATGTCCGGGTCCTCTTCAGAGGCCGGATCCTGGGATCTCTCCGGATCCTCAGGTTGTGGAGCTGGACTAAGCATGCCCTCCACAACCCGACGCAGCTCCTGCGTCGAAAGCATAATATAAGAGACTTAAACTTTGAAAGCATGGGTCGGGCACACGAAGTGTTCGCTTACCCAACAACGAGGGTTATTCATGGAGAACCCATTCAACGGGCTCGTTTGGAGGAAATCCTCCTTCTCCCCCTTGTACAGGCCGGACAGGATCTTCGCCAGGTCTTCGGCCGATCCCGGCCCTTTGCGGCCATGACGGGTGGCATCATCCTCCCCGTTGAAATCCCACATAGGGTGGCCCCTATACTGCAGCGGCTGCACCCCCTGCATAATGCACGTTGCCATGACTCCAATCATGGTTAACCCAGAATGGGCCAGTAACCTTATCCGGCCCATCAAATAATGGACGCTCTTGTCTTCCTCCAGCTGGGGGCTCCGTGGGCGCCAGCTGAGGCGTTTCTTCAAAGGAGCATTAGTGAACTCCGGGAGGCCGATCCGAACAGGGTCCGGCAGCGGAGCGTCTTCTATGTAAAACCATTCTGAAGGCTAGTCTTCGGACGCCTTCTTAGGGGTTCCGGATGGATATTCGGTCCCGGCGATGCGCCATATTTCGGCACCGCCCACTTGATATATGGACCCCTCGTGAGAGCGGGGCACAAGGCAGAACAACCTCTTCCACAGTGCAAAATGGGGCTCAACGCCCAGGAATAGCTCGCAAAGAGCTACGTAACCCGCGATATGCAGGATAGAGGCGGGCGTGAGGTGATGGAGCTGGAATCCGTAGAACTCCAGGAGCCCGCGGAGGAACGGATGTATAGGAAATCCGAGCCCCCTTATCAGATAGGGGACGAAGCATACCCGCTCCCCTTTGTTGGTACTTGGGGTAGCCTCCGCTTGCTTCCCACCTTTGTAGGTGGCCAACCCGGCTCGAACCGGAACCATGAAGGCCGGAGGGAGATATCCCTCCGCTTGGAGCGTCACCAGCTCGTTGTGCGGGACAGAACATCTCCTCCAATCTCCTGGCAGAGGGCTGGGAGCGCGAGAAGAGGAGCCGCGTCGACGGTCCATGATGGAATGGATTCTTGGTCAGAAGCTCTCCGATGAGTACTCACGGAAGGAAGATGGTGTGATTTGGATCTGGATTCTTGCCTCTCTTATAGGCAGATTATTTGCACAGTTAGGGGGTAAAACATAAAACATACCCTGGCTTTTCGCATTCATGCGACGTGTGGAAGAAGGCCATTATTGGGCGTGGAAGCCAAGAAGCACGACATTGATAAGGAAGCCGGACACTGTTCGACAGGTACGTGGAACTTAAAGGAGAACCCGCCTTGCAACGCCGAAGACTACATACACGCTGGACTTATCGTCATTGAAGCCTGGTTCGGGGGCTACTGAGGGAGTCCTGGACTAGGGGGTGTCCGGACAGCCGGACTATCATCGTCAGCCGGACTCCAAGACTATGAAGATACAAGATTGAAGACTTCGTCCCGTGTCCGGATGGGACTTTCCTTGGCGTGGAAGGCAAGCTTGGCAATATGGATATGTAGATCTCCTACCATTGTAACCGACTTTGTGTAACCCTAGCCCTCTTCGGTGTCTATATAAACCGGAAGGTTTTAGTCTGTAGGACGGACAACCATTACAACAATCATACCATAGGCTAGCTTCTAGGGTTTAGCCTCCTTGATCTCGTGGTAGATCCACTCTTGTACTACCCATATCATCAATATCAATCAAGCAGGAGTAGGGTTTACCTCCATCGAGAGGGCCCGAACCTGGGTAAAAACATCGTGTCCCTTGTCTCCTGTTACCATCCGCCTAGACGCACAGTTCGGGACCCCCTACCCGAGATCCGCCGGTTTTGACACCGACAATCATAATCCCAGGTAATAATCATGGCACCTTCATGTGCAGGTGGCTGAGGGTCCGGTGGCTAGCCGGACTGGTGAGTTTGCAGAACTAAAGCGGCAATTTGATGCGGCAGATGCCGACATCGTGCTTGTAAACAGGCGGCTTGACGAGGCACTGGGTATGTATTCTCCAGTAGTCAACATATATTAAGAGGAGCATAATGCTAGTATCTATAATATGTTGTGACTGCAGATGGAGCTGCCGCTGTGGAGACCCTTTGGGCGGAACTTGCCCGAGCCAAGGAACAAGCCAGGAGGAGTGATGCGGCCGCCCTAAAGGCGGTCGAAGAGTTAAGAGCCGAACAGGCTGCGCATTGCTAGAGCAAAGAGAAAATAGCCAAGATGGTTGTTGAGTTGAAAGATGCCGCCGACCGTTATGAGCTTCTCGAAAGAGAAAGTCAAACAAAGACGGCGAACCTGGAGAAAGCCATGGTAGCAGCTAAGGAAACCCGCTCTAAAATCAAAGCGGCGAAGGAGGAGCTATGTCAAGCCGGAAATATCACAGCTGGGAAGCCCTTTTTGTTCCAGACGAAGTTCGGAGATCCTAAGTATGCCCTTCTGGATCAATTATGGAGTTCTGCGGATGCGTACCTGGATTTGGCAGCGAGTGCTGCTGATGCGACCAAGTTTTTCAAAGATCAAAAAGGTCACAAAGTGGAAAAGTTGTTCTAGTCGCAGTTCAATGCTCCAGCGCATCCACTGCTATTAAATGAGCAAATGGCCGAGCGGGCCGAGCTCCATAGGTTGTCTGGGCTTGCCATGAGGTCTGTTATGGATTGTCTCTGGCCGGAAGGACCAAGGCCGAATAGTTATTTTGGTCTTGTGCAATGATTCCTTGGTGTTGTGCCGCATATCGATGTTGTAAAGAGGTCGGCGTGCATAGAGGGTGCGCGGATGGCTCTTTCCGTGTCAAGACATACTGGGCAGAGATGGAGGCTACCGCTATTGCAACCCAGAATCCGGCCGTAGGCTAGGTTTCGGCTAAGCACTATTTTGAAGAAGTCCTGGAAGGTGCTCGTTTAATAGAGGCTCGGTGCTCGAAGAGTGTCATGTTCGAGTGACATGTATCTCGATTGTAAGAACAATGCTTATTTAAATTATAAAGGCTGTGTTTATACTTTTGCCTGAAAGTATTATGATGCCTCCTTTGCGGTCGTTTATGTATATATGTATATAACCCGAAAATTTGCAGTCGTCGGCTTCAGCCCCCACGCATATAATGCGGGGGTGTTCACAAAAGCGCGTGTTCACACTTGATCCAATGTCTTGGTCCATTAAGGAGGTGGTAGCGCGGAAAACGAGGCAATCAGACTATATTGCTTTAACACTTTCACATAGCCATAGGAGTTTGACAGTGGGGCTACTATATAGCCCATGGTACTTCCGCGCTCATCCGAGTACGGGGCGCATACGTACATGACCGGGAAAACCGGCCCTTCATTAATGCGGAGGAATCCCGAAGATCCCGCTAAGTCATCGAGTGGTTGACCAGTCTTGCGCTTTATCATGACAGTCAGTTTTCGGCTTTCTCTACTGAGGTGCTCATCAGGATGAACCAGGGCACAATCGCAGTAGATCTCCCAGTGCCACCTTAGCTGATAGAGCGGAACGTAAGGTAGCAAAATGCGGGAGCCGGGCAAACCCAACATTTGACCAAAGACATGATTCGGAGCTGATGCGTATAAGGCCAAACTCGCGACACCGAACACTCCCTAAGGTATTCGGTCTTTACAACATATACCGGGCTGAGTAACGCCCTTGATAATGAACCCTGAGTGTCCAGGTACGTGCATCATTCTGACGTGGCGAAATGCCAATAACGTCAGCATCCCTCTCGGTTATGCTGAGTATCCAGAGGATGTGAAGCAACAAGAGACAGTAAAAAAGGTTTACGCAGGGTCTTAATCTAAAAAGAAACCTTTGAGCGGGGCCTTGCTGCACGTCTGCGCATGTGTCTCCATTATGCCGTATCCTGGAAGGGTGTAGCACGATTATCATCTGTAAAAGAGAAGAACTTAGGTGAAAGTTGTCGTGCAAAAAATTGGTTATTCTCAATAAAACATTAAAATTCAAGATAAGTAAGGTCGAGCCGAACTGTAGTCCTTTTTACATGCGGGAAGCCCTTGGTACTGCCTATGGGGGTATATCCATCAAACCAATCTCAGGTTTATCTAAGCTGTTACACCTAGTGGTGCGCCGGACTCGTCTAGCCGTGTCCGCGGTCTTGACGACCGATCATTTATTCTGGTTGGAGAGGCCATTTAGTGTTCGGCTGCTAAAGCTGCCACACGTTCTTCCGCTTGTAAGGAACACTCAACATTTCCGCTAACTGTGATGATGCCACGTGGACTAGGCATCTTAAGCTGAAGAGAAGCGTAATGCGGTACGGCATTAAAACGAGCGAAAGCTGTTCTTCCGAGTAGTGCTTGATAGCCGCTTCAGAATGGAGCGATGTCGAAGGTTAACTTTTCACTTCGGAAGTTGTCGGGAGAACCGAATACAACCTCTAGTACTAGAGAACCCGTACAGCGGGCCTCTGGGCCTGGTATTACCCCTTTAAAGGTAGTATTGCTTTGGCTGATTCTTGTCGGGTCTATCCCCATTTTGCAGACTGTGTCCTGATATATCAGATTAAGACTGCTGCCGCCGTCCATGAGGACTTGGTGAGGTGGTATCCGTCGATAATTGGGTCTAGCACCAAGGCAGCCGATCCTCCGTGCCGGATACTTATCAGGTGATCCCTGCGATCAAAAGTGATCGGGCAGGCCGACCCAGGGTTGAACTTAGGGGTGACGGGCTCTACGGTGCATATGTCTCGGAGTGCATGTTTGCTCCTTCTTTTTGTTACGTGAATCATGTTCACTATGACCTCTTGTCACGCCCAAGATGCGACCCTATCCTAAAGGAACTCGAAGGTCCCACCAAGGATAGAAGCGCATCTTGAAAACGCTTTTGCAAGGTGGATATCATTACATCAACATTACATAATAGTGGGGATACAACCAAGACATACAATGTCACATGAATACAACAATAGATCATACATAAGATAAACATCCGACTACGGATGAAACAGAAATAGAAACTCAAACAACATCCACCCTGCTAGCCCAGGCTGCCGACCAGGAACCTAACCCAAGATCGACGAAGAAGAAGAAGAACTCCAAAACAAGTGAACATCGTTCTCGTGTCATGAAAATTGCATAACTTGTACCTGCAACTGGTGTTGTAGTAATCTGTGAGCCACGAGGACTCAGCAATCCCATTACCATGGGTATCAAGACTAGCAAAGCTGAATGGGTAAGGAAGGGGTAAAGTGGTGAGGTTGCAGCAGCGACTAAGCATGTATGGTGGCTAACTTACGCAAATAAGAGC
Organism: Triticum dicoccoides; assembly: GCF_002162155.2. Classification (NCBI taxonomy): domain Eukaryota; kingdom Viridiplantae; phylum Streptophyta; class Magnoliopsida; order Poales; family Poaceae; genus Triticum; species Triticum dicoccoides. The sequence goes on from NC_041383.1 coordinate 228,539,365, forward strand.
GAGAAGAGAAGCAAAGCAAGCGGTCGTCAACTAGTAATGATCAAGAAATGATCCTGAACTCCTGCTTACGTCAAACATAACCCAAAAACCATGTTCTTCTCTCGAACAACCCCGAAAAGAGACAATCACGGTTACACACACGGTTGGTGTATTTTAGAAGGGTTTACTTCAAGTTTACTACAACCGGACATTAACAAATTCCCATCTGCCATATAACCGCGGGCATGACTTTCGGAAGTTCAAACCCTGCAGGGGTGTCCCAACTTAGCCCATGATAAGCTCTCGCAATCAATGAAGGATATTCCTTCTCTGGGGAAGACCCGATCAGACTCAGAATCCCGGTTACAAGACATTTCGACAATGGTAAAACAAGACCAGCAAGACCTCCCGGCGTGCCGACATCCTGATAGTAGCCGCGCATATCTCGTCTCAGGCCACGACCGGATGATCACTACGTACAACTAGAACCAGCCCTCAAGTTTCCCCGAGGTGGCGCTGCAAGTGGATCTAGTTCGGACCAACACTTAGAGAAGCATTGGCCCGGGGGGGGGGCTAAAATAAAGATGACCCTCGGGTTAGCTACTCCAAAGGGAAAGGTATAGGTGGTAGGCAAATGGTAAAACCAATGTTGGGCCTTGCTGGAGGAGTTTTATTCAAGGCGAACTGTCAAGGGGTCCCATAAATCACCCAACCGTGTTAGGGATGCAAAATCCGAGAACATAATACCGATATGACAGAAACTAGGGCGGCAAGAGTGGAACAAAACACCATGCATAAGGCCGAGCCTTCCACCCTTTACCAAGTATATAGATGCATTAATAATATAAGAGATATTGTGATATCCCAACATAAACATAATTCAACATGGAGCAATCTTCATCTTCACCTGCAACTAGCGATGCTATAAGAGGGGCTGAGCAAAAGCGGTAACATAGCCAAACAACGCTTTGCTAGGACGGGTGACAAAGGTTAGAGGTTCATGGCAATTTGTGAGGCTTGATAAGCAAGTGGTAGGTAACACGGCATAGCGATAGAACGAAGCAACTAGCATAGCAATGATAGTAATGAGATCCAAGGTGACGGTCATCTTTCCTGAAATCCCGCAAGGAAGAAGAACGAGTCCATGAAGAAGATGAAGCCACAAAGATGAACCAAGCGTAGACGAACGAATCCTCACGATCACAACAGAACAGGAACTATCGAGAGAAGCACACAACATGGTAAACACACCACACAAGAACACGGCATGATGCTCAACCAAGTATGATGCACGACAAGGCTACATGAAGCTACTCATGGCACGAGATGATGCATACAAGAGCAACACATCAAAGCAAGTTTAAATGAGGCCGGAAACAACATATAACAATTTCGGTAAGTCCTCATATGCAAATTTCGAAATTGGTCCTGATCTGAATAAACCTTATGTTCAATTTGTTAAACAGCAAGTTAAGATGCACCACAATGATCTACACGAAATTCTAGTCAAGTTAAACATAACCCAAAAACCGTGTTCTTCTCTCGAACAACCCCGAAAAGAGACAATCACGGTTACGCACACGGTTGGTGTATTTTAGAAGGGTTTACTTCAAGTTTACTACAACCGGACATTAACAAATTCCCATCTGCCATATAACCGCGGGCACGACTTTCGAAAGTTCAAACCCTGCAGGGGTGTCCCAACTTAGCCCATGATAAGCTCTCGCGATCAATGAAGGATATTCCTTCTCTGGGGAAGACCCGATCAGACTCAGAATCCCGGTTACAAGACATTTCGACAATGGTAAAACAAGACCAGCAAGACCTCCCGGCGTGCCGACATCTTGATAGTAGCCGCGCGTATCTCGTCTCAGGCCACGACCGGATGAGCACTACGTACAATTAGAACCAGCCCTCAAGTTTCCCCGAGGTGGCGCTGCAAGTGGATCTAGTTCGGACCAACACTTAAAGAAGCATTGGCCCGGGGGGGGGGGGCTAAAATAAAGATGACCCTCGGGTTAGCTACTCCAAAGGGAAAGGTATAGGTGGTAGGCAAATGGTAAAACCAATGTTGGGCCTTGCTGGAGGAGTTTTATTCAAGGCGAACTGTCAAGGGGTCCCATAAATCACCCAACCGCGTTAGGGATGCAAAATCCGAGAACATAATACCGATATGACAGAAACTAGGGCGGCAAGAGTGGAACAAAACACCAGGCATAAGGCCGAGCCTTCCACCCTTTACCAAGTATATAGATGCATTAATAATATAAGAGATATTGTGATATCCCAACATAAACATAATTCAACATGGAGCAATCTTCATCTTCACCTGCAACTAGCGACGCTATAAGAGGGGCTGAGCAAAAGCGGTAACATAGCCAAACAACGCTTTGCTAGGACGGGTGACAAAGGTTAGAGGTTCATGGCAATTTGTGAGGCTTGATAAGCAAGTGGTAGGTAACACGGCATAGCGATAGAACGAAGCAACTAGCATAGCAATGATAGTAATGAGATCCAAGGTGACGGTCATCTTGCCTGAAATCCCACAAGGAAGAAGAACGAGTCCATGAAGAAGATGAAGCCACAAAGACGAACCAAGCGTAGACGAACGAATCCTCACGATCGCAACGGAACGGGAACTATCGAGAGAAGCACACAACATGGTAAACACACCACACAAGAACACGACATGATGCTCAACCAAGTATGATGCACGACAAGGCTACATGAAGCTACTCATGGCATGAGATGATGCATACAAGAGCAACACATCAAAGCAAGTTTAAATGAGGCCGGAAACAACATATAACAATTTCGGTAAGTCCTCATATGCAAATTTCGAAATTGGTCCTGATATGAATAAACCTTATGTTCAGTTTGTTAAACAGCAAGTTAAGATGCACCACGATGATCTACACGAAATTCTAGCCAAGTTACATATAAAGTTCATTAGATTCAGAGCTACGGCCTAGGAGATACGAGCAAAACAAGTTAAACATGGCATTGATGCGAAATGTATTCAAACATCAAGCACACACCTCAAAACATAGATGCAACAAGGTAACATGAAACTACATGCAAAACTAAGCAAGTTTCATATAGAGCACACTCAAAATGGAGCAACGGTTCAACACATACACACCATACAAGTTTAAAGGACAAGCTGCCCAAAACAGCAACTAGGCATATTGCAAGCATCAAAACAACATGCTACAGGATCTCAACATGAAAAAAGGGCATCGGAATGATTTGCAGGTAAAGCATTACAAAACATGAACACTGAGCTATCTCCAAAAACTAAGAGAACATGCTCAAAAGGACATGGCAAGATTGCAAATAATAACAGGTTCACAGACTTGGTAGAATTCACAGGACATGGCAGAAATAACATCAGGTTGCAATGTTTAGAGCTATCAAACAACATGATACATGAACTTATCATGGCAACCAAAGGAATGTCATGAATCTACTAATTGCATATAACAAAAGTCCCTTACTGATCACGAGCCAAAAAGGCACAAAAGATATGATGGCACCCATGTAAACATAGCAAGTTTTATTATCAGGTTCAGACTTAGCTGAAAAACAGAGCATGGCATAAACAGAATTATGAAGGCATCTTTGCGAGCTCGATTCACTCATCACAAGGCATTGCATGACAAGATAAGCATAGCATCAGCAAGAAGACATGTCCATGAAGCTAACCAGTGCAATAGCATGTTGATATCATGCTTGGATCAACTACAACAACCTTGGCAAAATTGATTAACATGTAAACAATCTGCCAGGAACATTTTATAGCAAAAGTAGAGCAAGATTAAGACATGCTAGAGCACTCTATAAATGCAAACAGGGGCATGGATGGATAGAGAATAACCATATGAACAAAACATCCTTACTGAACATGCTCAAAAGAGGCATGGATCTCACTGTAGCAACATGAATACATCACGGACTTAGTGAAATTCTAAGACCCTGAAATAACAGTAGAACAAGGACAGTGAAATTCTAAGACCCCTTCGGCGGCGGCCGGAGCACGCGGCGGCGGGGTCGGGCGGCGCATGACGGCGGCGGTCCGGCGCGAGGTCACCGGCGGGACGAGGCGCGGGGTGGCGGCGCGGAGGCCGAGGCCGGCGGAGGCGAGACGGCGGTGGGGTCGGCGCAGAGGCCGAGGCCGGCGAAGGCGACGACCGACGCGGGCGGCGCGGCGGCGGAGGGCGCTCGGCGGCGAGTCGGGCGCGGGGCTGGCGGCGCGCGGGCCTGGGCGGGCCGCGCCTAGGCCCGGCGGGCCGCGGCGGCGGGAGGCGACGCGAGGACAGGTGGCGGCTCCAGATTGGGCAGGGGCGGTGGCGGACATGTCCGGGCGGCGGGTGGACGTGTCTGTCGGCGGGAGGAGGAAGAAGCTAGGGTTGGACTGCGTAAAAATTTGGGGAGGGGCACATATTTATAGGTAGAGAGAGCTAGGAGACTCCAAATGAGGTGCGGTTTTCGCCCACACGATCGGGATCGAACGACCGAAAGCATGGAGGGGGTTTGGATGGGTTATTGGGCCACTTTGGAGGGGTGCTGGGCTGCAACAAAAGAGGCTTTTACGGTTTCCCGGTTAACCGTTGGAGCATCAAACGACCTCCAAATGGAACGAAACTTGACAGGCGGTCTACCGGTGGTGTACCAAGGCCGCTTGGCAAATCATGGTCCATTGCGAGAATGTTTAACATCCGCTCACAAAAAGAGACAAGAGGGGAACGTCGGAGGACATAGGAGTGTCAGATTGCAAAACGGACATCAGGGAAAATGCTCGGATGCATGAGACGAACACGTATGCAAATGCGATGCACATAACGACATGATAAAATGCAACACGCAAGCAAATGACATGGCAATGACGGCGAATAACTGGCAGACACCTGGCGCATCGAATCCGGGGCGTTACAGCCGTGTCAGACGAGGGGTGTACACCTTGTACGCCCGCACTGTGGCCACGTTTCGTTCGGGATTTGGGGGCGACAGGTTGCACTATTGACGCGCCCTGTCTTGTCGTAGCAGGTGGGTGCAGACTTTGAGGAGGCGAAGGGTTGCCTAGTAGGAGTCGGCCAATGCCCTCGCCGCCTACTGGGGTGCGCCGCCTTCTAGGAGGCGGCCTGTTGGTGCCAGCCGGCCGCGAGGGGCGGCTTTGCAACCAGTCGGGCTGAGGAGTTAGGCTAGCCCCGATGTCTTTGAAATCTGCTAGGGTGTGGATGAGGCTACCCAGGGTTTATCCCCCCATCAGCAGTCCCTGAAGCTGGTGAGGTTCTAAGGCTTTGGGCAGCCGGAGAGCCTCAACAATTTCCCTCTTAAGTGGCCTTCCGCCTTTTGCTCCTTCCGGCTGGGAGGATTCGGACGCCAGGAGCCGGACATAGCTACGGCCGCCTGGTGGAATTCGAATAGTCGCGGTGGGGGCCAGGTGGCGTGCCAGTGATACGTCTCCAACGTATCTATAATTTTTTATTGCTCCATGCTATATTATTTACTGTTTTGGACTATATTGGGCTTTATTTTCCACTTTTATATTATTTTTGGGACTAACCTATTAACCGGAGGCCCAGCCCAGAATTGTTGTTTTTTTGCCTATTTTAGTGTTTCGAAGAAACGGAATATCAAACGGAGTCCAAACGGAATGAAACCTTCGGGAACGTGATTTTCTCACTGAACGTGATCCAGGAGACTTGGACCCTACGCCAAGGCACAAAAGAGGCGGTCACGAGGGTGGGGGGCGCCCTCCCTAGGGTGCGCCCCCTGCCTCGTGGCCCCCCTGTTGCTCCACCGACGTACTCCTTCCTCCTATATATACCTACGTACCCCCAAACGAGCAGATACGAAGCCAAAAACCTAATTCCACCGCCGCAACTTTCTGTATCCACGAGATCCCATCTTGGGGCCTGTTCCAGAGCTCCGCCGGAGAGGGCCGTCATCACGGAGGGCTTCTACATCATCATAGCCGCTCCGATGAAGTGTGAATAGTTTACCTCAGACCTTCGGGTCCATAGTTAGTAGTTAGATGGCTTCTTCTCTCTTTTTGGATCTCAATACAATGTTCTCCCCCTCTCTCATGGAGATCTATTCGATGTAATCTTCTTTTTGCGGTGTGTTTGTTGAGATCGATGAATTGTGGGTTTATGATCAAGTCTATCTATGAATAATATTTGAATCTTCTCTGAATTCTTTTATGTATGATTGGTTATCTTTGCAAGTCTCTTCGAATTATCAGTTTGGTTTGGCGTACTAGATTGGTTTTTCTTGCCATGGGAGAAGTGCTTAGCTTTGGGTTCGATCTTGCGGTGTCCTTTCCCAGTGACAGAAGGGGCAGCAAGGCACGTATTGCATCGTTGCCATCGAGGATAACAAGATGGGGTTCATATCATATTGCATGAATTTATCCCTCTACATCATGTCATCTTGCTTAAGGCGTTACTCTGTTTTTAACTTAATACTCTAGATGCATGCTGGATAGCGGTCGATGAGTGGAGTAATAGTAGTAGATGCAGGCAGGAGTCGGTCTACTTTGTCTCGGATGTGATGCCTATATACATGATCATACCTAGATATTCTCATAACTATGCTCAATTCTGTCAATTGCTCAACAGTAATTTGTTCACCCACCGTAGAATACTTATGGTCTTGAGAGAAGCCACTAGTGAAACCTATGGCCCCCGGGTCTATTCTCATCATATCAATCTCCATCACTTTAATCTTGCTTTGCTTTTTTACTTTGCCTTTTACTTTTCACTTTGCATCTCTATATCAAAAATACCAAAAATATTATCTATCATCTCTATCAGATCTCACTCTCGTAAGTGACCGTGAAGGGATTGACAACCCCTAATCGCATTGGTTGTGTTGAGCTATTGTTTTTGTGTAGGTACGAGGGACTTGTGCGTGGCCTCTACTGGATTGATACCTTGGTTCTCAAAAACTGAGGGAAATACTTACGCTACTTTGCTGCATCATCCTCTCCTCTTCGGGGAAAACCAACGCAGTGCTCAAGAGGTAGCAAGAAGAATTTCTGGCGCCGTTGCCGGGGAGTCTACGCAAAAAGTCAACATACCAAGTACCCATCAAAATCCCTATCTCTCGCATTACTTTAGTTGCTATTTGCCTCTCGTTTTCCTCTCCCCCACTTCACCCTTGCCGTTTTATTCGCCCTCTCTTTCCCAATCTCCTCCTCCTTCTCCTTTTTCTGTTTGCCTTTTTCTCGCTTGCCTTTTGTTTGCTCGTGTGTTGGATTGCTTGTTTGTCGCGATGGCTCAAGATACTACCAAATTGAGTGACTTCACCAATACCAACAATAATGATTTCCTTAGCACTCCGATTGCTCCTCTTGCCAATACTGAATCTTGTGAAATCAATACTGCCTTGTTGAATCTTGTTATGAAAGATCAATTCGCCGGCCTTCCTAGTGAAGATGCCGCTACTCATCTGAATAGCTTCGTTGATTTATGTGTTATGCAAAAGAAAAAAGATGTCGATAATGATGTCGTTAAATTGAAGCTATTTCCTTTTTTGCTTAGAGATCATGCTAAAGCTTGGTTTTCGTCTTTGCCTAAAAATAGTATTGATTCTTGGAACAAGTGCAAAGATGCTTTTATCTCTAAGTATTTTCCTCCCGCTAAGATCATCTCTCTTAGAAACGACATTATGAATTTTAAGCAACTTGATCATGAACATGTTGCACAAGCTTGGGAGAGAATGAAATTAATGATATGTAATTGCCCTACTCATGGTTTGAATTTGTGGATGATTATACAAAAAATTTATGCCGGATTGAATTTTGCTTCTAGAAATCTTTTGGATTCGGCCGCGGGAGGCACTTTTATAGAAATCACTTTAGGAGATGCTACTAAACTCCTAGATAATATTATGGTTAATTATTCTCAATGGCATACTGAAAGATCTTCTAATAAAAAAGTGCATGCGATAGAAGAAATTAATGTTTTGAGTGGAAAGATGGATGAACTTATGAAATTATTTGCTGCTAAGAGTGTTTCTTCTGATCCTAATGATATGCCTTTGTCTACTTTGATTGAGAATAACAATGAATCTATGGATGTGAATTTTGTTGGTAGGAATAATTTAGGTAACAACGCGTATAGAGGGAATTTTAATCCTAGGCCTTATCCTAGTAATCCTTCTAATAATTATGGAAATTCCTACGACAACTCTTATGGAAATTTTAATAAGATGCCCTCTGAATTTGAGAATAGTGTTAAAGAGTTTATGAATTGACAAAAGAATTTTAACGCTTTGCTTGAAGAGAAATTGCTTAAAGTTGGTGATTTGGCTAGGAACATTGATAGAATTTCTCTTGAGGTTGATTCTTTAAAGCTTAGATCTATTCCTCCTAAGCATGATATCAATGAGTCTCTCAAAGCCATGAGAATTTCCATTGATGAGTGCAAGGAAAGAACCGCTAGGATGCGTGCTACGAAAGATGCCTTTATTAAAGCGTGTTCTTCCAATTCCTATGAAAATCAAGATGAAGATCTAAAAGTTATTGATGTGTCCCCTATCAAATCTTTGTTTTGCAATATGAATCTTGATGAAACTGAATATGATCTTTCTTTACCTAGAAGGCGTTCTAAAAATTCAGAGTATTTAGATCTTTATGATGAAATTGATGAAAGTGGGATTGAAAGAAATAAAACCCTAGATGTTGGTAAACCCACTATATTGGATTTCAAGGAATTTAATTATGATAGTTGCTCTTTAATTGATTGTATTTCCTTGTTGCAATCCGTGCTAAATTCTCCTCATGCTTATAGTCAAAAGAAAGCCTTTACCGAACATATTGTTGATGCCTTGATGCAATCTTATGAAGAAAAACTTGAGTTGAAAGTTTCTATCCCTAGAAAACTCTATGATGAGTGGGAACCAACTATTAAAATTAAAATTCAAGATCATGAGTTTTATGCTTTGTGTGATTTGGGTGCTAGTGTCTCCATTATCCCCAAAACTTTGTGTGATTTGCTAGATTTCCGTGATTTTGATGATTGCTCTCTAAACTTGCATCTTGCGGATTCCACTATTAAGAAACCTATGGGAAGAATTAATGATGTTCTTATTGTTGCAAATAGGAATTATGTGCCTGTAGATTTTATCATTCTTGATATAGATTGCAATCCTTCTTGCCCTATTATTCTTGGTAGACCTTTCCTTAGAACGGTTGGTGCGATTATTGATATGAAGGAAGGGAATATTAGATTTCAATTTCCATTAAAAAAGGGCATGGAACACTTTCCTAGAAAGAAAATAAAATTGCCATACGAAACTATTATGAGAGCCACTTATGGATTGCCTACCAAAGATGGCAATACCTAGATCTATCCTCGCTTTTATGCCTAGCTAGGGGCGTTAAACGATAGCGCTTGTTGGGAGGCAACCCAATTTTATTTTTAAGTTTTCTTTTGTTTTTTCTTCTGTTTAGGAATAAATAACCCATCTACCTTCTGTTTGGATGTGGTTTTGTGTTTTAGTTAGTGTTTGTGTCAAGTTAGACCTATAGGATCTTCTTGGATGATAATTATTTGATCTTGCTGTAATTTCCAGAAACTTTCTGTTCACGAAAACAATTGTTAAAAATCACCAGAACGTGATAAAATACTGATTCAAATTGCTGCTGATAAATAAACAAATTGTCTAGGCACTCCTAGTTTGGTAGAATTTTTGGAGTTCCAGAAGTTTGCGTTAGTTACAGATTACTACAGACTGTTCTGTTTTTGACAGATTCTGTTTTTCGTGTGTTGTTTGCTTATTTTGATGAATCTATGGCTAGTAAAATAGTTTATAATCCATAGAGAAGTTGGAATACAGTAGGTTTAACACCAATATAAACAAAGAATGAGTTCATTACAGTACCTTGAAGTGGTCTTTCGTTTTCTTTCTCTAACGGAGCTCACGAGATTTCTATTGAGTTTTGTGTTGTGAAGTTTTCAAGTTTTGGGTGAAATCTTTTGATGGATTATGGAACAAGGAGTGGCAAGAGCCTAAGCTTGGTGATGCCCATGGCACTCCCAAGATAATCCAAGGACACCAAAAAGTCAAAGCTTGGGGATGCCCCGGAAGGCATCCCCTATTTCGTCTACTTCCATCGGTAATTTTACTTGGAGCTATATTTTTATTCACCACATGATATGTGTTTTACTTGGAGCGTCTTGTATTATTTGTGTCTTCGTTTGTTTGTGTGCCACAATCATCCTTGCTGTACACACCTTTTGAGAGAGCCATATATGAATTGGAATTTGATAGAATACTCTATGTGCTTCACTTATATCTTTTGAGCTATGTAGTTTTGCTCTATGTGCTTCACTTATATCTTTTGAGCCTTATAATTTTGCTCTATGTGCTTCACTTAGATTTTTTAGAGCACGGTGGTGGATTTTTTTTAAAGAAACTATTGATCTCTCATGCTTCACTTAGATTATTTCGAGAGTCTTAATAGCATGGTAAATTGCTTAATAATAATATGCTTGGTATTCAAGATTTGTGAAATTTTCTTTTGAGTGCGTTGAATACTAAGAAAAGATTGATGCTTGATAATTGTTTTGAGATATGAAGATGGTGATATTAGAGTCATGCTAGTTGAGTAGTTGTGAATTTAAAGAATACTTGTGTTAAAGTTTGTGATTCCCGTAGCATGCACGTATGGTGAACCGTTGATGAAGTCGGAGCATGATTTATTTATTGATTGTCTTCCTTATGAGTGGTGGTCGGGGACAAGCGATGGTCTTTTCCTACCAATCTATCCCCCCAGGAGCATGCACGTAATACTTTGATTTGGTAACTTCTAGATTTTTGCAATAAGTATATGAGTTCTTTATGACTAATGTTGAGTCCATGGATTATATGCACTTTTTCCCATCCTTCCACCATTGCTAGCCTCTCTAATACCGCGCACTTTTTGCCGGTATCATACACACACCATATACCTTCCTTAAAAAAGCCACCATACCTACCTATCATGGCATTTCCATAGCCATTCCGAGATAATTGCCATGCAACTTTCCACCGTTCCATCTATTATGACACGCTCCATCATTGTCATATTGCTAGCATGATCATGTGGTTGAGATCGTATTTGTGGCAAAACCACCGTTCATAATTCTTTCATACATGTCACTCTTGATTCATTGCATATCCCGGTACACCACCGGAGGCATTCACATAGAGTCATATTTTGTTCTAAGGATCGAGTTGTAATTGTTGAGTTGTAAGAAAAATAAAAGTGTGATGATCATCATTTTTAGAGCATTGTCCCAAGTGAGGAAAGGATGATGGAGACTATGATTCCCCCATAAGTCGGGATGAGACTCCGGACAAAAAAAAGGCCATAAAAAAGAAGAGAAAAGGCCCAAATAAAAATATGAGAGAAAAAGAGAGAAGGGACAATGTTACTATACTTTTACCACACTTGTGCTTCAAAGTAGCACCATGATCTTCATGATAGAGAGTCTCTCATTTTGTCACTTTCGTATACTGGTGGGAATTTTTCATTATAGAATTTGGCTTGTATATTCCAATGATGGGCTTCCTAAAAATTACCCTAGGTCTTCGTGAGCAAGCGAGTTGGATGCACACCCACTTAGTTTCTTTTGGTGAGCTTTCATATACTTATAGCTCTAGTGCATCCGTTGCATGGCAATCCCTACTCACTCACATTGATATCTATTGATGGGCATCTCCATAGCCCGTTGATATGCCTAGTTGATGTGAGACTATCTTCCCCTCTTTTTGTCTTCTCCACAACCACCATTCTATTCCACATATAGTGCTATATCCATGGCTCACGCTCATGTATTGCGTGAGGATTGAAAAGGTTTTGAAAATGTTAAAGTATGAAACAATTGCTTGGCTTATCATCGGGGTTGTGCATGATTTAAATACTTTGTGTGGTGAAGATAGAGCATAGCCAGACTATATGTTTTCGTAGGGATAACTTTCTTTGGCCATGTTATTTTGAGAAGACATAATTGCTTTGTTAGTATGCTTGAAGTATTATTATTTTTATGTCAATATGAACTTTTGTCTTGAATCTTTCGAATCTGAATATTCATACCACAATTAAGAAGATTTGCATTGAAATTATGTCAAGTAGCACTCCGCATCAAAAATTATCTTTTTATCATTTACCTACTCGAGGACGAGCAAGAATTAAGCAAGGGGATGCCTGATACGTCTCCAACGTATCTATAATTTTTGATTGCTCCATGCTATATTATTTACTGATTTGGACTATATTGGGCTTTATTTTCCACTTTTATATTATTTTTGGGACTAACCTATTAACCGGAGGCCCAGCCCAGAATTGTTATTTTTTTGCCTATTTCAGTGTTTCCAAGAAACGGAATATCAAACGGAGTCCAAATGGAATGAAACCTTCGGGAACATGATTTTCTCACCGAACGTGATCCAGGAGACTTGGACCCTACGCCAAGGGACAAAAGAGGCGGTCACGAGGGTGGGGGCACGCCCCCCCTAGGGCGCGCCCCCCTGCCTCGTGGGCCCCCTGCCTCATGGGCCCCCTGTTGCTCCACCGACGTACTCCTTCCTCCTATATATACCTATGTACCCCCAAACGACCAGATGCGGAGCCAAAAACCTAATTCCACCGCTGCAACTTTCTGTATCCACGAGATTGCATCTTGGGGCCTGTTCCGGAGCTCCGTCGGAGAGGGCCGTCATCACGGAGGTCTTCTACATCATCATAGCCCCTCCGATGAAGTGTGAGTAGTTTACCTCAGACCTTCGGGTCCATAGTTAGTAGCTAGATGGCTTCTTCTCTCTTTTTGGATCTCAATACAATGTTCTCCCCCTCTCTCGTGGAGATCTATTCGATGTAATCTTCTTTTTGCAGTGTGTTTGTTGAGACCGATGAATTGTGGGTTTATGATCAAGTCTATCTATGAATAATCTTTGAATCTTCTCTGAATTCTTTTATGTATGATTGGTTATATTTGCAAGTCTCTTCGAATTATCAGTTTGGTTTGGCCTACTAGATTGGTTTTTCTTGCCATGGGAGAAGTGCTTAGCTTTGGGTTCGATCTTGCAGTGTCCTTTTCCAGTGACAGAAGGGGCAGCAAGGCACGTATTGCATCGTTGCCATCGAGGATAACAAGATGGGGTTCATATCATATTGCATGAATTTATCCCTCTACATCATGTCATCTTGCTTAAGGCGTTACTCTGTTTTTAACTTAATACTCTAGATGCATGCTGGATAGCGGTCGATGAGTGGAGTAATAGTAGTAGGTGCAGGCAGGAGTCGGTCTACTTGTCTCGGACGTGATGCCTATATACATGATCATACCTAGATATTCTCATAACTATGCTCAATTCTGTCAATTGCTCAATAGTAATTTGTTCACCCACCGTAGAATACTTATGCTCTTGAGAGAAGCCACTAGTGAAACCTATGGCCCCTGGGTCTATTCTCATCATATCAATCTCCATCACTTTAATCTTGCTTTGCTTTTTTACTTTGCCTTTTACTTTTCACTTTGCATCTCTATACCAAAAATACCAAAAATATTATATATCATCTCTATCAGATCTCACTCTCGTAAGTGACCGTGAAGGGATTGACAACCCCTAATCGCGTTGGTTGCGTTGAGCTATTGTTTTTGTGTAGGTACGAGGGACTTGCGCGTGGCCTCCTACTAGATTGATACCTTAGTTCTCAAAAACTGAGGGAAATACTTATGCTACTTTGTTGCATCATCCTCTTGTTGGAAATATGCCCTAGAGGCAATAATAAAAGTATTATTATTATATTTCCTTGTTCATGATAATTGTCTTTTATTCATGCTATAACTGTATTATCCGGAAATCGTAATACACGTGTGAATACATAGACCACAATATGTCCCTAGTGAGCCTCTAGTTGACTAGCTCGTTGTGATCAACAGATAGTCATGGTTTCCTGGCTATGGACATTGGATGTCGTTGATAACGGGATCACATCATTAGGAGAATGATGTGATGGACAAGACCCAATCCTAAGACTAGCACAAAAGATCGTGTAGTTCATTTGCTAGAGCTTTGCCAATGTCAAGTATCTCTTCCTTCGACCATGAGAGCGTGTAACTCCTGGATACCGTAGGAGTGCTTTGGGTGTATCAAACGTCACAACGTAACTGGGTGACTATAAAGGTGCACTATAGGTATCTCCGAAAGTATCTATTGTTTTATGCGGATCGAGACTGGGATTTGTCACTCCGTGTAAACGGAGAGGTATCTCTGGGCCCACTCGGTAGGACATCATCATATGCGCAATGTGACCAAGGAGTTGATCACGGGATGATGTGTTACAGAACGAGTAAAGTGACTTGCCGGTAACGAGATTGAACAAGGTATTGGATACCGACGATCGAATCTCGGGCAAGTAACATACCGATAGACAAAGGGAATTGAATACGGGATTGATTAAGTCCTTGACATCGTGGTTCATCCGATGAGATCATCGTGGAACATGTGGGAGCCATCATGGGTATCCAGATCCCGCTGTTGGTTATTGACCGGAGAACGTCTCGGTCATGTCTACATGTCTCCCAAACCCGTAGGGTCTACACACTTAAGGTTCGATGACGCTAGGGTTATAAAGGAAGTTTGTATGTGGTTACCGAATGTTGTTCGGAGTCCCGGATGAGATCCCGGACATCACGAGGAGTTCCGGAATGGTCCGGAGGTAAAGATTTATATATGGGAAGTCCTATTTTGGCCACCGGAAAATGTTCGGGATTTTTCGGTATTGTACCGGGAAGGTTCTAGAAGGTTCCGGAGTGGGGCCCACCTGCATGGGGGGACCCACATGGACGTGGGTAGTGGGGGCAAGGCCCCACACCCCTGGTCAAGGCGCACCAAGATCCCCCCTTAGAAGGAATAAGATCATATCCCGAAGGGATAAGATCAAGATCCCTAAAAAGGGGGATAACAATCGGTGGGGAAGGAAATAATGAGATTTCTTTCCTCCCACCTTGGCCAACGCCCCAATGGACTTGGAGGGCAAGAAACCAGCCCCTCCACCCCTATATATAGTGGGGGGGCGCATGGGAGCTATACACGAAGTTCTGGGGCAGCCCTCCCCCTCTCACAAGTACTCCTCCTCTCCCGCGGTGCTTGGCGAAGCCCTGCAGGATTGCCACGCTCCTCCACCACCACCACGCCGTTGTGCTGCTGCTGGATGGAGTCTTCCTCAACCTCTCCCTCTCTCCTTGCTGGATCAAGGCTTGGGAGACGTCACCGGGCTGTATGTGTGTTGAACGCGGAGGTGCCGTGCGTTCGGCACTTGATCATCGGTGATTTGAATCACGACGAGTACGACTCCATCAACCCCGTTCACTTGAACGCTTCCGCTTAGCGATCTACAAGGGTATGTAGATGCACTCTCTTTCTACTCGTTGCTGGTCTCTCCATAGATAGATCTTGGTGACACGTAGGAAAATTTTGAATTTCTGCTACGTTCCCCAACAGTGGCATCATGAGCTAGGTCTATTGCGTAGATTCTTTGCACGAGTAGAACACAAAGTAGTTGTAGGTGTTGATGTTGTTCAATATGCTTACCGTTACTAGTCCAATCTTGTTTCGACGGTATTGTGGGATGAAGCGGCCCGGACCGACCTTACACGTACTCTTACGTGAGACAGGTTCCACCGATTGACATGCACTTGGTGCATAAGGTGGCTAGCGGGTGCCAGTCTCTCCCACTTTAGTCGGAACGGATTCGATGAAAAGGGTCCTTATGAAGGGTAAATAGCAATTGGCATATCACGTTGTGGTCTTGCGTAGGTAAGAAACGTTCTTGCTAGAAACCCATAGCAGCCACGTAAAACATGCAACAACAATTAGAGGACGTCTAACTTGTTTTTGCAGGGTATGCTATGTGATGTGATATGGCCAAGAAGAATGTGATGAATGATATGTGATGTATGAGATTGATCATGTTCTTGTAATAGGATTCACGACTTGCATGTCGATGAGTATGACAACCGGCAGGAGCCATAGGAGTTGTCTTTATTTATTGTATGACCTGCGTGTCATTAAAGAACGCCATGTAAACTACTTTACTTTATTGCTAAACGCGTTAGCCATAGAAGTAGAAGTAGTCGTTGGCGTGACAACTTCATGAAGACACGATGATGGAGATCATGATGATGGAGATCATGGTGTCATGCCGGTGACAAGATGATCATGGAGCCCCGAAGATGGAGATCAATGGAGCTATATGATATTGGCCATATCATGTCACAACTATATAATTGCATGTGATGTTTATTATGTTTATGCATCTTGTTTGCTTAGGACGACGGTAGTAAATAAGATGATCCCTTACAAAATTTCAAGAAGTGTTCTCCCCTAACTGTGCACCGTTGCTACAGTTCGTCGCTTCTAAGCACCACATGATGATCGGGTGTGATGGATTCTTACGTTCACATACAACGGGTGTAAGACAGTTTTACACAGCGAAAACACTTAGGGTTAACTTGACGAGCCTAGCATGTGCAGACATGGCCTCGGAACACGGAGACCGAAAGGTCGAGCATGAGTCGTATGGTAGATACGATCAACATGAAGATGTTCACCGATGATGACTAGTCCGTCTCACGTGATGATCGGACACGGCCTAGTTGACTCGGATCATGTGATCACTTAGATGACCAGAGGGATGTCTATCTAAGTGGGAGTTCATAAGATGAACTTAATTATCCTGAACATAGTCAAAAGACCTTTTGCAAATTATGTCGTAAGCTCGCACTTTAGTTCCACTGTTTAGATATGTTCCTAGAGAAAATATAGTTGAAAGTTGATAGTAGCGATTATGCGATCAGTAGAAAGCTTATGTCCTTAATGCACCGCTCAGTGTGCTGAACCCCAACGTCGTTTGTCGATGTTGCGAACATTGGACATACACGTTTTGATAACTACGTGATAGTTCAATTAAATGGTTTAAGTAGAGGCACCAAAGACGTTTTCGAAACGTGGCAGAACATATGAGATGTTTCGAGGGCTGAAATTGGGATTTCAGGCTCGTGCCCACGTCAAGAGGTATAAGACCTCCAACGATTTTCTTAGCCTGCAAACTAAGGGAGAAAAGCTCAATCGTTGAGCTTGTGCTCAGATTGTCTGAGCACAACAATCACTTGAATCGAGTGGGAGTTGATCCTCCAGATGAGATAGTGATGTTTCCCCAAAGTCATTGCCACCAAGCTGCTAGAGCTTCGTGATTAACTATAACATATCAGGGATAGATATGATGATCCTTGAAATATTCATGATGTTTGACACCGCGAAAGTAGAAATCAAGAAGGAGCATCAATTGTTGATGGTTGGTGAAACCACTAGTTTCAAGAAAGGCAAGGGAACAAAGGGATACTTCATGAAACGGCAATTCAGCTGCTGCTCTAGTGAAGAAACCCAAGGTTGAACCCAAACCCGAGACTAAGTGCTTCTGTAATAAGGGGAACAACCACTGGAGCAGCATTACCCTAGATACTTGGTAGATGAGAAGGCTGGCAAGGTCGATAGAAGTATATTGGATATACATTATGTTAATGTGTACTTTACTAGTACTCCTAGTAGCACCAGGGTATTGGATACCGGTTCGGTTGCTAAGTGTTAGTAACTCGAAATAAAAGCTACGGAATATACGGAGACTAGCTAAAGGTGAGCTGACGATATATGTTGGAAGTGTTTCCAAGGTTGATATGATCAAGCATCGCACGCTCCCTCTACCACCGAGATTGGTGTTTGCGTTGAGCATAGACATGATTGGATTATGTCTATCGCAATACGGTTATTCATTTAAGGAGAATAATGGTTACTCTATTTTTGAATAATACCTTCAATGGTCTTGCACCTAAAGGAATGGTTTATTGAATCTTGGTCGTAGTGATACACATTTTCATGCCAAAAGATATAAGATAGTAATGATAGTACCACTTACTTGTGGCACTGCCATGTAAGTCATAATGGTATAAAACGCATGAAGAAGCTCCATGTTGATGGATCTTTGGACTCACTCGTTTTTGAAAAGTTTGAGACATGCGAACCATGTCTATTGGTGTATATGCATGAAGAAACTCCATGCAAATGGACCGTTCGGACTCACTTGATTTTGAATCACTTGAGATATGAAAATCATACCACATAGGCAAGATGACTGAAAAGCCTCGGTTTCAATAAGATGGAACAAGATAGCAACTTGTTGGAAGTAACACATTTTGATGTGTGCAGTCCAATAAATGCTGAGGCATGCAGTGAATATCGTTATGTTCTTACTTCACAGATGATTCGAGTAGATGTTGAGAATATTTACTTGATGAAACACAACTCTGAATTATTGAATGGTTCAAGTAATTTCAGAGTGAAGTAGAAGATCATTGTGACAAGAGGATAAAATGTCTATGATACGATCATAGAGATGAATATCTGAGTTACGAGTTTTGGCACACAATTAAGACATTGTGGAAATTGTTTCATAATTAATACCGCCTAGAACACCATAGTGTGATGGTGTGTCCGAACATCATAGTTGCACCCTATTGGATATGGTGCGTACCATGATGTCTCTTATCGAATTACCACTATCGTTCATGGGTTAGGCATTAGAGACAACCACATTCACTTTAAATAGGGCACCACGTAATTCCGATGAGATGACACCGTATGAATTATGGTTTAGAGAAACCTAAGTTGTCGTTTCTTAAAAGTTTGGGGCTGCGACGCTTATGTGAAAAAGTTTCAGGATTAAGCTCGAACCCAAAGCGGATAAAATGCATCTTCATAGGACACCCAAAACAGTTGGGTATACCTCCTAATTCAGATCCGAAAGCAATATGGATTGTTTCTAGAATCGGGTCCTTTCTCGAGGAAAAGTTTCTCTCGAAAGAATTGAGTGGGAGGATGGTGGAGACTTGATGAGGTTATTGAACCGTCTCTTCAACTAGTGTGTGACAGGGCACAGGGAGTTGTTCCTGTGGCACCTACACCAATTGAAGTGGAAGCTTATGATATTGATCATGAAACTTCGGATCAAGTCACTCCCAAACCTCATAGGATGACAAGGATGCGTACTACTTCAGAGTGGTACGTAATCCTGTCTTGAAGGTCATGTTGCTAGACAACAATGAACCTACGAGCTATGGAGAAGCGATGGTGGGCCCGGATTCCGATAAATGGCTTGAGGCCATAAAATCCGAGAGAGGATCCATGTATGAAAACAAAGTGTAGACTTTGGCAGAACGGCTCGATGGTCGTAAAGCTAATGAGTACAGATGGATTTCAAAAGGAAGACGGACAATGATGGTAAATGTCACCATTAAGAAAGCTCGACTTGTCGTTAAGATGTTTTCCGACAAGTTCAAGGAGTTGACTACGATGAGATTTTCTCACTCGTAGCGATGCTAAGAGTCTGTTGGAATTATATTAGCGATTACTGCATTATTTATGAAATCTTGCAGATAGGATGTCAAAACATTGTTTCCTCGACGATTTTAATGAGGAAAGGTTGTATGTGATACAACCGGAAGGTTTTGTCAATCCCGAAAGATGCTAATAAGTATGCAAAGCTCCAGCAATCCTTCTAAGGACTGGAGTGAGCATCTCGGAGTTGGAATGTATGCTTTGATGATGATAAAATTTTTTGGGTTTGTACAAAGTTTATGAGAAACTTGTATTTCCAAAGAAGTGAGTGGGAGCACTATAGAATTTCTGATGAGTATATGTTGTTGACATATTGTTGATCAGAAATGACGTAGAATTTCTGGAAAGCATATAGGGTTATTTTGAAAGTGTTTTTCAATGGAAAGCCTGGATTAAGCTACTTGAACATTGAGCATCAAGATCTATAAGGATAGATCAAAATGCTTAATAATACTTTCAAATGAGCACATACCTTGACATGATCTTGAAGGTGTTCAAGATGGACCAGTCAAAGAAGGAGTTCTTGCCTGAGTTGTAAGGTACGAAGTTAAGACTTAAAGCTCGACCACGGCAGAATAGAGAGAAAGGACGAAGGTCGTCCCCTATGCTTAAGACGTAGGCTCTTCAGTATGCTATGCTGTGTACCGCACCTGAAGTGTGCCTTGCCATGAGTCAGTCAAGGGGTACCAGAGTGATCCAAGAATGGCTCACAGGACAGCGGTCAAAGTTATCCTTAGTAACTAGTGGACTAAGGAATTTTCTCGATTATGGAGGTGGTAAAAGAGTTCGTCATAAAGGTTACGACGATGCAAGCTTGACACCTATCCGGATAGCTCTGAGTAGAGAGACCGGATACATATAATGGAGCAATAATTTAGAATAGCTCCAAGTAGAACAGTTGTTTGGAATAGCTCCAAATAGAGCGTGGTAGCTGCATCTAGGAGATGACATAGAGATTTGTAAAGCACACACGGATCTAAAAGGTTCAGACCCGTTGACTAAAACCTCTCTCACAAGCAACATGATCAAACATAAAACTCATTGAGTGTTAATCACATAGTGATGTGAACTAGACTACTGACTCTAGTAAACTCTTGGGTATTAGTCACATGGCGATGTGACCTGTGAGTGTTAATCACATGGCGATGTGAACTAGATTATTGACTCTAGTGCAAGTGGGAGACTGTTGGAAATATGCCCTAGAGGCAATAATAAAAGTATTATTATTATATTTCCTTGTTCATGATAATTGTCTTTTATTCATGCTATAACTGTATTATCCGGAAATCATAATACATGTGTGAATACATAGACCACAATATGTCCCTAGTGAGCCTCTAGTTGACTAGCTCGTTGTGATCAACAGATAGTCATGGTTTCCTGGCTATGGACATTGGATGTCGTTGATAACGGGATCACATCATTAGGAGAATGATGTGATGGACAAGACCCAATCCTAAGACTAGCACAAAAGATCGTGTAGTTCATTTGCTAGAGCTTTGCCAATGTCAAGTATCTCTTCCTTCGACCATGAGAGCGTGTAACTCCTGGATACCGTAGGAGTGCTTTGGGTGTATCAAACGTCACAACGTAACTGGGTGACTATAAAGGTGCACTACAGGTATCTCCGAAAGTATCTATTGTTTTATGCGGATCGAGACTGGGATTTGTCACTCCGTGTAAACGGAGAGGTATCTCTGGGCCCACTCGGTAGGACATCATCATATGCGCAATGTGACCAAGGAGTTGATCACGGGATGATGTGTTACGGAACAAGTAAAGTGACTTGCCGGTAACGATATTGAACAAGGTATTGGATACCGACGATCGAATCTCGGGCAAGTAACATACCGATAGACAAAGGGAATTGAATACGGGATTGATTAAGTCCTTGACATCGTGGTTCATCCGATGAGATCATCGTGGAACATGTGGGAGCCATCATGGGTATCCAGATCCCGCTGTTGGTTATTGACCGGAGAACGTCTCGGTCATGTCTACATGTCTCCCGAACCCGTAGGGTCTACACACTTAAGGTTCGATGACGCTAGGGTTATAAAGGAAGTTTGTATGTGGTTACCGAATGTTGTTCGGAGTCCCGGATGAGATCCCGAACGTCACGAGGAGTTAAGGAATGGTCCGGAGGTAAAGATTTATATATGGGAAGTCCTATTTTGGCCACCGGAAAATGTTCGGGATTTTTCGGTATTGTACCGGGAAGGTTCTAGAAGGTTCCGGAGTGGGGCCCACCTGCATGGGGGGACCCACATGGACGTGGGTAGTGGGGGAAAGGCCCCACACCCCTGGTCAAGGCGCACCAAGATCCCCCCTTAGAAGGAATAAGATCATATCCCGAAGGGATAAGATCAAGATCCCTAAAAAGGGGGGATAACAATCGGTGGGGAAGGAAATAATGAGATTTCTTTCCTCCCACCTTGGCCAACGCCCCAATGGACTTGGAGGGCAAGAAACCAGCCCCTCCACCCCTATATATAGTGGGGAGGCGCATGGGAGCTATACACGAAGTTCTGGCGCAGCCCTCCCCCTCTCACAAGTACTCCTCCTCTCCCGCGGTGCTTGGCGAAGCCCTGCAGGATTGCCACGCTCCTCCACCACCACCACGCTGTTGTGCTGCTGCTGGATGGAGTCTTCCTCAACCTCTCCCTCTCTCCTTGCTGGATCAAGGCTTGGGAGACTTCACCGGGCTGTATGTGTGTTGAACGCGGAGGTGCCGTGCGTTCGGCACTTGATCATCGGTGATTTGAATCACGACGAGTACGACTCCATCAACCCCGTTCACTTGAACGCTTCCGCTTAGCGATCTACAAGGGTATGTAGATGCACTCTCTTTCTACTCGTTGCTGGTCTCTCCATAGATAGATCTTGGTGACACGTAGGAAAATTTTGAATTTCTGCTACGTTCCCCAACACCTCTCCTCTTCGGGGAAATCCAACGCAGTGCTCAAGAGGTAAAAGCCAGCCTGGCGATAGGCTCTCTGCCCGTTGCTCGCCCGCCACGCGGCGCCAGCCGGCCAGGTCGGCCTGCCAGCCCACGCGTGCGACGGGGCGTCACCGCAGGCCTGGGCCCGCCACTACAGGGCCACAACACGCGCGCGGATCCGCTGCGGCTGAGGTAGACGGTTGCGCTTCCCAGGCGTGGTTAATGCATGCCTTTACAGCGTGGAAGATGTGAGGTCGTGGGGGGAGTGGGCGCAATTAATCCTATGCCCCCCACGTCTCGCCCCCTCGCTCCTCCGCCAGGGGGCTATAAGTAGGGGGAGGAGGGGGCGGCAGAATGCACACGCGCCCTCCTCTGCCTTCGCATCGCTTCTCTCCTTCTTGCTGTAGCTACGCCTTCTCCTCTTGCGGGAGTGCTGCCGCAGCTCGCTGTCGCCGAACTTCTTCACGCCGCAGCCACTCCGCGCCGCCGCCGAGCTCGGAGCCCATGGTGCACAACGGCCGCGCCGGCGACTGGGACGGCTCCACCGTCCACGAAGACCATCTGGAGTTCCTTGCCAGACGCGGTGGCTCCCCCAATCCTCCAATGTCAAGGTGCACCCCCCGCAAAGGAGATCTCGCCGACGCCGGAGGGCGACGAGCGCGTCATCTTCCGATCACACTTCCTCTGCGGCTTCGGCCTGCCGGCGAGCGGGTTCCTCCGCTCGTTTCTTGATTTCTACGGAGTGCAGCCCCACCTGTGGATGTGTTGTAGTCGCCTTTGTGTACCCAAATTATGCAATGACGTGGATGAGCACTGTAATCAGGGAAATTGGAACCAAAATTTTTGACGTTCAAACTCATCGCACACGGGTTAAGCTATCTGAATCATTTGTGATGTTCACATATCGTACATAGTTCTGAATAAGGGACCGTATCTGATGACACTTTGCGCGCCAGTTTTTCGCTGAAGCGATTCCAAATTTTTGGCTTTCGTGGAAATATCTACCTCCCCGCCCCCTCCCCCTTACCAAAAGCCACATTTCCCCTGTTTCCGCCTTCCTTTCCAAGTTGAAACCTTCACTCCTTGCTTGGAGCACCGCCCCCCTCGTCGGCGACCCTCCTTCACACTGCTCGGCCTTGTCTATCTAGGCAAGTAATCCACACCAGACCCCCATCCTCCTCCTCCTCCTCCTCCTTCCACATCCCACATGCCCCGAACACCGACATGACACCTTCCACCCAAATCACTTTCCCATCCACCAAATAAGCGCCGCCCTAAGCCATGGTGCATGCAGTATAGCCAGGAGCTCAAGGAGCATTTGGCAGCGGAGAAGCAAATCGTGGCCGCACGCGCGGATGAGGTCGTGATGGCTACCATTCGTGTCGAACCCCAGATATTGGAGGAGCACCTTGCCATTTGCTAGCTACGCTGGTTAAGCATGCTCGGTTTACCCGTTGCATGTGCTGCTCCTGCCTTTCCTTAACAAATTCTAGTGAATTGTGCTATCTAATTTTACCATGCAATTTGTTGCTCATGTGTATATGTTCTATATGTTGTGCCGTGTGGTGCTCACTTATTAGCTACTTGGTTAATTAGTTGTCGTCTTCAGGTAACTGTTTGGTTCAATTCTGCAAATGTGATGTTCAATTCTTCAGGCTGCAATTTTGTATTGTCTTCCATGTGAGAAATAAATCGAATTTATCTTTAGAATATACATGAGAAACGAATACAATTGAGAAAAAGATATATCCTGTTATTATTAGTGCTAACCTTTCAGAGCATGAAGAAGAGAGATTATTGAAAACTCTGAAGAAGCACCGTGCTGCTATTGGATATACTCTTGATGATCTTAAGGGCATTAGTCCCACTCTATGTCAACATAAAATAAATTTGGAGGAAGATGCCAAACCAGTTCGTGATCATCAACGACGGCTGAATCCTAAAATGAAAGAAGTGGTAAGAAAGGAAATACTAAAGCTCCTTGAGGCAGGTGTAATGTATCCCATTGATGATAGTCAGTGGGTAAGTCATGTCCATGTGTCCCTAAGAAGGGAGGTATTACTGTCGTTCCTAATGATAAAGATGAATTGATTTCGCAAAGAATTATTACAGGTTATAGGATGGTAATTGATTTCCGAAAATTAAATAAGGCTACTTAAAAAGATCATTACCCCTTACCTTTTATCGATCAAATGCTAGAAAGATTCCAAACATACACATTTTTGCTTTCTAGATGGTTATTCCGGTTTCTCTCAAATACCTGTGTCAGCCAATGATCAATCAAAGACTACTTTTACTTGCCCTTTTGGTACTTTTGCTTATAGACGTATGCCTTTTGGTTTATGTAATGCACCTGCTACCTTTCAAAGATGCATGATGGCTATATTCTCTGACTTTTGTGAAAAGATTTGTGAGGTTTACATGGACGATTTCTCCGTTTATGGATCCTCTTTTGATGATTGCTTGAGCAACCTTGATCGAGTTTTGCAGAGATGTGAAGAAACTAACCTTGTCTTGAATTGGGAAAAGTGCCACTTTATGGTTAATGAAGGCATTGTCTTGGGGCATAAAGTTTCTGAAAGAGGTATTGAAGTTGATAAAGTCAAGGTTGATGCTATTGAAAAGATGCCATGTCCCAAGGACATCAAAGGTATAAGAAGTTTCCTTGGTCACGCCGGTTTCTATAGGAGGTTCATTAAGGACTTCTCAAAAATTTCTCGGCCTCTGAATAATTTATTACAAAAAGATATACCATTTGTCTTTGATGATGATTGTGTAGAAGCATTTGAAATACTTAAAAAAGCATTGATCTCTGCACCTATTGTTCAGCCACCTGATTGGAATTTACCCTTTGAAATTATGTGTGATGCTAGTGATTATGTTGTAGGTGTTGTTCTAGGGCAAAGAGTTGATAAGAAATTAAATGTTGTTCAATATGCTAGTAAAACTCTAGACAATGCTCAAAGAAATTATGCTACTACTGAGAAAGAATTTTTAGCAGTTGTATTTGCTTGTGATAAGTTCAGGCCTTATATTGTTGATTCTAAAGTAACTATTCACACTGATCATGCTGCTATTAAATATCTTATGGAAAAGAAAGATGCTAAACCTAGACTTATTAGATGGGTTCTCTTGCTACAAGAATTTGACTTGCATATTATTGATAGAAAGGAAGCTGAGAACCCCGTTGCAGATAACTTGTCTAGGTTAGAAAATATTCTTGATGACCCACTACCTATTGATGATAGCTTTCCTGGTGAGCAATTAAATGTCATAAATGCTTCTCGTACTACTCCATGGTATGCTGATTATGCCAATTACATCGTTGCTAAATTTATACCACCTAGTTTCACATACCAGCAAAAGAAAAAGTTTTCTATGATTTGAGACATTACTTTTGGGATGACCCACATCTTTATAAAGAAGGAGTAGATGGTGTTATTAGACGTTGTGTACCTGAGCATGAACAGGAACAGATCCTACGCAAGTGTCACCCCGAGGCCTATGGAGGACACCACGCTGGAGATAGAACTGCACATAAGGTATTGCAATCCGGTTTTTATTGGCCTACTCTCTTCAAGGATGCTCGTAAGTTTGTCCTATCTTGTGATGAATGTCAAAGAATTGGTAATATTAGTAGACGTCAAGAGATGCCTATGAATTATTCACTTGTTATTGAACCATTTGATGTTTAGGGCTTTGATTATATGGGACCTTTTCCTGCCTCTAATGGATATACACATATTTTAGTTGCTATTGATTACGTTACTAAGTGGGTAGAAGCTACTCCAACTAGCAGTGCTGATTATAACACCTCTATTAAGATGCTTAAAGAAGTTATTTTTCCTAGGTTTGCAGTCCCTAGATATTTAATGACTAATGGTGGTTCACATTTTATCGATGGTGCTTTTCGTAAAATGCTTGGTAGTATGATGTTAATCATAAAATTGCATCTCCTTATCACCCGCAGTCTAGTGGTCAAGTAGAATTGAGTAATAGAGAACTCAAATTAATTTTGCAAAAGACTGTTAATAGATCTAGAAAGAATTGGTCCAAGAAACTTGATGATGCATTATGGGCCTACAGAACTGCATATAAAAATCCTATGTGTATGTCTCCGTACAAAATGGTTTATGGAAAAGCATGTCACTTACCTCTCGAACTAAAACATAAGGCTTATTGGGCTATTAAAGAGATCAATTATGATTTCAAACTTGCCGGTGAGAAGAGGTTATTTGATATTAGCTTACTTGATGAATGGAGAACCCAAGCTTATGAAAATGCCAAGTTGTTTAAAGAAAAAGTTAAAAGATGGCATGATAAAAGAATACAAAAGCATGAGTTTAATGTTAGTGATTATGTATTGCTATACAACTCTCATTTAAGAATTTTTGCAAGAAAACTTCTCTCTAAATGGGAAGGTCCTTACGTTATCGAGGAGGTCTATCGTTCCGGTGCCATAAAAATCAACAATTTCGAAGGCACAAATCCGAAGGTGGTGAACGGTCAAAGAATCAAACATTATATCTCAGGTAATCCCATAAATGTTGAAACCAATGTTATTGAAATCATAACCCTGGAGGAATACATAAGGGGCACTTTCCGGAACGTTTCAGACTCCGAAAAGGGATAGGTATGTGGTACGGTAAGTAAACCGACTCCAAAACAGTTTTTATGGCAATATTTCTCTGTTTTGGAATATGTAGAAAAATAGAAAAATAAGAAGCAGTCCGGGAAGGTCACGAGGCCTCCACGAGGGTGGAGGGCACGCCCTACCCTACTGGGCGCGCCCCCTACCTTGTGGGCACCTCGTGTGCTCTCCGGACTCCGTTTTCTTGCACGATATGTATTTTGGTCGGTAAAAATTCATTATATAATCTCCCGAAGGTTTTGACTCCCGTATCACGCAATTATCCTCTGTTCTTGTTTCAACCTGTTTTTCTGACAGATCCAGATCATCATGACGTCTCCAAGCACCCCAAGGACAAGTTCTTCGAGAAGGTCATCAACCCCTACCTCACGGAGGTACTGCAACACCCTCAAACCATTGAGAGGCATGATGGGTTGCTGCACATCCGTGATGTTGAGGGACCACGGAGGACCAGAAGCGTGGAGACAAGGCTTGAAGCAATGAAGCAACAAGTTTTCAAGTGCCAGGAGATGGTGGAGCGTGGACTTGACTCCAATCACATAATGATCACGGAGTTCACCAACAACCACAAGCTGGATGCCAAGGACATTGGGGAGGCTATCTTCAAGCTTCACAAGAAGATCGAGCACCTCCAAGCCCAAATTTATGACCTGCAAAACCAAAATTGTGAGTATGAATATAGATTCAAGAGGATGAGTTTGGCTGCAGATTTGAGGCTTCCGGAGACTCGATCATTCTTCTATGATGGTGAGCCTATGCCTTGGAAGATGGACGACAAGCCTACATCATCAATAATCCCTTCACCAACAAAGGAGATATAATCACACGGGTATGGGCACTCCCCTTGCAACTGCCAAGCTTGGGGGAGATGCCCCGATATCGTATCACAACCACAACTCCTATCTTTACTGTTTTTCTTAGTTCGATCCTATTAGTAGTATCTTGATCTAGTAGAATAAAGTTCATGGCATGATCTAGTTTTGATTTTTGCTTTATGATCTCTCTTTGTAATCGAGTCCGTGAGCTATATAATAAAGATTAGTGTTGAGTCAAGGGCTTGATTATTTTGCCATGATCTTGAGTGAACAAAAGAAAAAAAGAGAATAAAAAGAAATAATAAAAAGTGATCATATTGATCTTATTGAGAGTAATGAGTTCACATAGAAAGAGTATGATGATTAAAAATTGTTGAGAGTTGACAAACATAGCTTTGGTCATTGTTGCAATTAATAGGAAGTAATAAAGAAAGAGAGGTTTCACATATAAATATACTATCGTGGACATCTTTTATGATTGGGAGCACTCATTAAAATATGACATGCTCAAGAGTTGATGTTGGACAAGGAAGACAACGTAATGGGTTATGTTTTCTTATATCTGAGATAAAGTATATTGTCATGGATCATCCAACATGTTGAGCTTGCCTTTCCCCCTCATGCTAGCCAAATTCTTTGCACCAAGTAGAGATACTACTTGTGCTTCCGAATACCCTTAAACCAGTTTTGCCATGAGAGTCCATATCTACCTATGGATTGAGTAAGATCCTTCAAGTAAGTTGTCATCGGTGCAAGCAATAAAAATTGCTCTCTAAATATGTATGATTGATTGGTGTGGAGGAAATAAGCTTTATACGATCTTGTGATGTGGAAGAAATAAAAGCGACGGACTGCATAATAAAGGTTCATATCACAAGTGGCGATATAAAGCGACGTTCTTTCGCATTAAGATTTTGTGCATCCAACCCTGAAAGCGCATGGCAACCTCTGCTTCCCTCTGCGAAGGGCCTATCTGTTACTATTATCCTCTACCTTATGCAAGAGTCATGGTGATCTTCACCTTTCCTTTTTACATTTTATCCTTTGGCAAGCATAGGATGTTGGAAAGATCCTGATAGATATATCTAATTGGATGTGGGTTAGCATGAACTATTATTGCTGACATTACCCCTGAGGTAAAAAGTTGGGAGGCGAAACTATAAGCCCATATCTTTCTCTGTGTCCGGTTAAAACTCTGTAACCACAAGTATTGCGTGAGTGTTAGCAATTATGAAAGACTAAATGATAGTTGAGTATGTGGACTTGCTAGAAAGCTCTGACATAGACTCTTTCTGATGTTATGATAAATTGCAATTGCTTCAATGACTGAGATTATAGTTTGTTAGTTCTCAATAAAGTTTCTGATTCATACTTTCCATTGTGAATAGATTATTACTTGAGCATAAGAAATCATATGACAATATCCATATATGTTGCTGTTATGAGAATAATCATGATGCCCTCATGTCCGTATTTTATTTTATCGACACCTCTACCTCTAAACATGTGGACATATTTATCGTTATCGGCTTCCGCTTGAGGACAAGCGAGGTCTAAGCTTGGGGGAGTTGATACGTCCATTTTGCATCATGCTTTTATATCGATATTTATTGCATTATGGGATGTCATTACACATTATGTCACAATACTTATGTCTATTCTCTCTTATTTTACAAGGTTTACATAAGGAGGGAGAATGCCGGCAGCTGGAATTCTGGGCTGGAAAAGGAGAAAATATTAGAGACCTATTCTGCACAACTCCAAAAGTCCTGAAACTCCACGAAAGTTATTTTTGGAAATAATAAAAAATACTGAGCGGAAGAAATACGTCAGGGGGCCACCACCTGTCCATGAGGGTGGGGGGTGCGCCCTACCCCCCAGGGCGCGCCCCCTTGCCTCGTGGGCCCCCTGTTGGCTCTCCGATGCCCATCTTCTGCTATATGAAGTCTTTCGTCCAGGAAAAAATCATAAGCAACCTTTCAGGACGAGACTCCACCGCCACGAGGCGGAACCTTGGCGGAACCAATTTAGGGCTCCGGCAGAGGTGTTCTGCCGGGGACACTTCCCTTCGGGAGGGGCAAATCATCTCCATCGTCATCACCAACGCTCCTCTCATCGGGAGAGGGCAATCTCCATCAACATCTTCACCAGCACCATCTCCTCTCAAACCCTAGTTCATCTCTTGTATCCAATTCTTGTCTCCAAGTCTGGGATTGGTACTTGTAGTTTGCTAATAGTGTTGATTACTCCTTGTAGTTGATGCTAGTTGGTTTATTTGGTGGAAGATCATATGTTCAGATCCTATATGCATATTAATACCCATCTGATTATGAACATGAATATGCTTTATGAGTAGTTACGTTTGTTCCTGAGGACATGGGAGAAGTCTTGCTATTAGTAGTCATGTGAATTTGGTATTCGTTCGATATTTTGATGAGATGTGTGTTGTCTATCCTCTAATGGTGTTATGTGAACATCGACTACATAACACTTCACCATTATTTGGGCCTAGAGGATGGCATTGGGAAGTAATAAGTAGATGATGGGTTGCTACAGTGACAGAAGCTTAAACCCTAGTTTATGCGTTGCTTCGTAAGGGGCTGATTTGGACCCATATGTTTCATGCTATGGTTAGGTTTACCTTAATACTTTTGTTGTAGTTGCGGATGCTTGCAATAGAGGTTAATCATAAGTGGGATGCTTGTTCAAGTAAGAATAGCACCCAAGCACCGGTCCACCCACATATCAAATTCTCAAAGTACCGAACGCGAATCATATGAACATGATGAAAACTAGATTGACGATAATTCCCATGTGTCCTCGGGAGCGCTTTTCTCTATATAAGAGTTTGTCCAGGCTTGTCCTTTGCTACAAAAAGGATTGGGCCACCTTGCTGCACTTTATTTACTTTTGTTATTTGTTGCTCGTTATAAATTATCCTATCACAAAACAATATGTTACCTATTATTTCAGTGCTTGCAGAGAATACCTTGCTGAAAACAGCTTATCATTTCCTTCTGTTCCTCGTTGGGTTCGATACTCTTACTTATCGAAAGGACTACGATAGATCTCCTATACTCGTGGGTCATCATATAGCATGGCAGACGGACAAGAATGTAGGGCCATTGATGGAATTCTAGCATCCTATACTAAGCAATTCGGATTGCAGGTAAGGGTAACAACTATAGCAACAATGACAGGCTATGCAGCAGAATAGGATTAACCGAAAGCAGTAACATGCTACACTACTCTAATGCAAGCAGTAGAGAGAAGGAATAGGCGATATCTGGTGATCAAGGAGGGGGGGGGGGCTTGCCTGGTTGCTCTGACAAGAAGGAGGAGTCGTTGGTGATGTAGTCGTACTCAGTGGCATCAGCGCCGGTCTCGGGGTCTACCGGAGAAGAAGAGGGTGGAAGAAACAGTAAATACGGAGCAAACAAAGCAACACAAAATATAACAAGGCAATAGGCGGTGCTAGGGGTGATCTAATGCAGGGATAGGTGATACCGGTTAAGGGGGAAAACATCCGGGAAAGTATTCCCGGTGTTTGACGTTTTCGGGCAAATGAAATGGAGGTGGATTGTTGCATGTTTGCTATGCTAGGGACGTGTG
Source organism: Triticum dicoccoides (assembly GCF_002162155.2). Lineage (NCBI taxonomy): Eukaryota > Viridiplantae > Streptophyta > Magnoliopsida > Poales > Poaceae > Triticum > Triticum dicoccoides. The sequence continues at coordinate 228,570,812 of NC_041383.1, forward strand.
GCAGACGAACGGACTGTGTATTCAGATTCATCTTGTCGTTCTGAGCAACTTTCATGTACAAAGTATTTTCATCCGAGTTACGGTTTATTTTATATTAATTTTCAAAGATTTAAACAATTTCTGGAATTTCTGGAATTATATTAATTCGAATTAAAAAACAGAATATTCTTTTGTCAACTAGTGCTATCTAGCCGGTGTGTATGACAGTGGGGCCAGGGGCTTGGTTGACCCAGTCAAGGCTGACAAGTCAATAGGGGCATGGGGTCCATGTGTCATTGGCTATTAGGCTAACTACTTTATTAATAACTAGTCTAACTAAACACATGCGGCCACTTAGCTTAGACTAAATTAGTCCCTAATTACTCCACAAACCTAAACTGAAATTAGTGCTAAACTAATCCTACCCCTAATCAAATTGGGACGGCCACAAATGTCAAGGCACAGCCGTGCCTCACACACATGTGAACACACATCTCACCTAATGGCCATGGCCAAGCAGCAGCGATAGCTAGGGGCAGCAGGCAACGCAAGCAAGAGCAGCAGCAGCAGTGCAAGAACAGCGGCGACAGCAAGAGCAGCAAGAAGCAAGAGCAGCAGCGGCAGCGGCGCTATAGGCAGCAGCTGTAGCTGGCGAGCAGCAGAAGCAGAGTAGCAGCAGCAGCAGCATAGAGCAGCGGCAGCAAGGAGCAGAGAGCAGCAGCGGCAAGCGCGGGAACAACGGGCGGCGGACAGCTGCGGGCTCACGCAGCGAGGCATGCGCGGGCGCGCGCGGGCTGGCTAGCAGGACGAGCGGGAGCGCGGCCACGGGCACGAGCGCGAGCTCCGGTGAGTTCAACCGCGGCGGTGTACGGTGTCTACGGCGACGGATTCGATGGGAGGCTACCAGGGGTGGAGGAGGAGCTCACCACGGACTCGTAGGACTGCTCAGGAGGCTCGGGGATGGTCGGGGATGCGTAGGTCGACGATGAGATGCGGCGGCCGAGGTTGGGGAAGATGGTGCAGGCGACGGCCGTGGCGCTCCCCGGCTCCGATCTTTCGGCGAGGGATACGAAGAGGAGCCCGTAGGATCTGATGGAAGCAACAAGGCGGCGAGGGGCGTGCGGTGGCTATGCGATCGACGATGACAGTGGCGGCCATGGCAGACGAGGATGGAGCAGCGCGAGGGGATAGGGGAAAAAGATCCCGAGGATCGTCCAACGCGTGTGTGGCGTCGATCTTATCCGCGCTAGGGCTACAGGGATCGTCGCGGTGGAGCGCATGGTGCGGTTCATTGGCTCTGGACGGCCATGGCGTCTCGCGCGTCCAGAGGTGCCGGAGAGGGATGAAAGGCCGGCTTGGGCTGGCCAGGCTGCACTGTAGGAACAACTGGGCCAAGTGCACAGTGTGGTTGTTGTTGTTTTTAATCTTGGTTTTTCTATTTTCTTTTATTTATCTTTTCTGTTCTCTTTTAGTTTCCTTTCAAATTTAGTTTTATAAAAATTACCACTAGTACCTAAATTATTATTTATAAATATACTACTGCCACATTAATTCTTATCCCAAAATAAAATGGTTTAATATTTTACAAAATTCAATAGGCATTAATTTAATTGTTTTAACTACTGTTTTAGTTATTTTAGAGCCTTTAATTACTTTATAAATATGTGGATTGCCACCATAATTACTTATTACTATTTCGTTCATTCTGAACATTTTAGTTTTAATATTTAAAAACTTTTATTGTTTGCTTAATTTTGAACTTGAATTTGAATCGGTTTCGAACTAACGCAAGATTAGCAACATTAATCAAAGTGACGTGGCACCATTAACGGAGAATTGCTGTAGCTTAAGTATCCGGGCGTCACACAGACCCTCCAATACACTATATGGATCTACAATTTTGTGTAAGTTATCATATTCTTCATTCAATATCATTAATATGAACATGTTTTTAAATAGTATTTTTTACTCAGTCCATGCTGCGGGATTCAACACGAGATCAAAAGTTTTGCGATAAGGATACTATTCAGAAGTTGGCAACTTTGTTTGATAGCTGGCCTGGGATAGATAACAACATCTTATCATGCAACATGGTAAGTAAGGTATTTTTTCCATTGTTTGTCATGGTTTATTGTTGTTTGTAATACCTACCACTTGTAGATTTATCTTTCATACGAATCCATTGGTCGATACATCTTATACGTCATCGACAAAGAGGCATGTCGTGTATCTATTCTGGATCCTATTCATACAACACAAATGACGGAGATGAACATTTTGAGGCACTTAGTGAAATTAAAAGGTTTTGCGAGGGAATTCAAAGAAGCACTCGAAATAAAGCAACCAGGATGGCATTCTGATATATCAAAATGGCAACATGTATTTCCTAATGGTATTCCAATGAGCATAGACGGGTAATAAATTTATCATACAAACATTTATTTTTATTATCACCATATTTAATACAATAACAATTTAGTAAATTGCAGGGATTTATCAGGCTTTTATGTCTTTCATTTTATGCTCTGGTGGAATGGTAAAGACCTTGTGCAGCCGGTTTGTGCGGTGAGTATTGTGCCTTGTACATGTTTTTAAATCTTCCATGTAAAGTATTCGTCCTAACTACGTATATTGCTTTTGCAGGATGGGTATGAGTTGAGGAAGCGGTTTTTATTATACTTGCTCAAACATCGTGTGAATGAAGCTAAAGACAACATGCCTGATATTGTGCGAGAATTTTTTAAGCGCATTAAGTAAATCTCAATATTCTGTAATATATTTTTATTTGGATCATTACTTTAAACGTAAACGTTCTCAATTTGATATCTTGTTATGAGTTTACATTACAAGTGAATTGGACTTCAATTATTATGCAACTGTGATCGTGTTGTATAGTGATGGTGTGTAATCAACGTTTGATGGCTGGGATGGGTCTAGTACTGCCCTTTTAATATGGTTAGTATCAAACACGAACAAGAAGAAACAATACATTTTGCATGATGCAGGGAGTATTAATATAGGTTTAGAAACTATGAATCTAGAGCTACACTCCACATGTCATACAACAAAAATTAATCCCTCACATGTTGGGCATGGAGTAATTTTTATGTCATACAACACATGTATCATCACTAGTCAAATTGCAGACCTAAAATCCATGCCGGACTTATTCCCATCCAAATGGACTACTAAAAATCAACAACAAAAAATGTGTAGCTCCCATATTTGACGTAAAACACCCTAAAGATATAATAAACCCATATGAAAGTGGAATTTCTTTTTAAAACTTTGAAATATGATTTATTGAAATTTTCAAACAAAAAGAATCAGGTTGACTTGAGATCAAGCACCTAAACCCCTCACTTCAGTATTTGAGTACTGATAGGCATCAACCGCAAACATAAAGAAGCAATTGTTCCAAACATCAGGCACACTTGGATCGGAGAGAAGATAATAAAAATGTGTTCAACATAAATGGACAAAACAAGCATACCACAAATTGAAGAAAAGCTCAAAAGGGGGATAGGGACATTTACAATGATTTCGAGCTTGTGGTGAATATTAAACAAAGTTACAGTGTACTTTAATGGAACACGATGTAGAGTAGTTCAAAAGACCAGTGTCATCATTGCTGTTCCACCAATCCTTGTATTTATCCTAAATAGTGAAATCAGGCCATTGTGGCATCTTCGCCCACTGCATAAAAACTAGCATGAGATCATCGCCTTCCACTAATGCATAAAAATTAGGCTGTGATTATCGTCTTCCACAATAAAACAAGAGCCAAAGATAGTACCACTGATCTTTCCATTGCTCACTTTCCGTCTTTTGTTGTCGTGGTCAACTTCGCAATCATCCACATCACTTGCCTTCTCCGGTTCAGATGTCAGCAATCTGTTGACAGCACAAAATAATTAAACTTCAGACCAAACAATATAAATGCAACTAGAATAATAAAACAATACTCCCTCCCTCTCATAATATAAGATGCACATATTGGATGTAATAACACCTTATATCATGGGACGAAGAGAGTACTCATTATTCAGAGGATACTCTGGAAACTTGCAATCCCGTATGCAAGAAAGAAACTTCAGTAAACGCAGCCTTAAGACTCTGAAAAATTTATACATTTCAAAACATTATGGCACTTGGTAAATTGACAAACCTTTCTCCAACTTCATTTCCACGCCTCAAACTCGTGTCAGATGCATGAGAACTGTGCACTTCAATGCCTGAACCAACAAATAAGTCTGGTTAGGGAGGACTTCTGAACAAGTAAGATAACAAAAATTAACTCACAGAAGCCAGTGCATTCTACATACAGGTCGTACCACTGATCTCTCCACTGCTCTCACTTTCCATACTCATGTTGTCATGGTCAGCTTCGCAATCATTCAGAGCACTTGCCTTATCTGGTTCAGATGCCAGCAATCTGTTGACAACGCAAAATAATTGAACTCAAACCAAACAATACAAATGCAACAGGCATAACAAAATAATACTTAGGATTCAGATCATACTCTGGAAACTTGCAATCGCGAACGCCATAAAGAAATTGCCGTGAAGACCGCCGTAGACTCTCACAGATGCGGAGCCTCACAAAGCGGTTCATGCAGTTCTGATTCAGCTCCAACAACTCCCTTATGATACTAGCCTCCTTTTTCAACCCCTTCAAAGATCATTTAAAAACCGATGACAAGAGGCTTATAAGCATCAAAAGCATGAATACTTCAAATTCGGCAAACCGTAAGCCTAACTATTTTGAGAGGCATGAACATACCAACATCGAAGCAGCAACAGCTTCTGGACAAGGCCCTTTGTAGGTGCACAGAATATTAAACACAATCTTACAGACCGCATTGCTAAAGTTGAACAACTGATCCTCCAGCACCTCGGTAATGAAATCATCCTCCTCACGGTTCTTGATTTCACATGCCAATAACTCAGACATTAACTTGGCTTCTTCCGCAATACACTTGATACCAGAGATCAGTTTTGAAATGATGCAGACAAGTTAAAAAATATCAAGCACTAAAAACAAGAAATTAGATGGGCAATGCCACGTTCAAAGTTGTATGATGCAGACATGTACCATATAGCCAGCAGCTGCAACAGGAGATTCAGGATCTGATTCGGTCACACTGCTCGCTTTCTCCTTGATATTGTCGCTCAGTTCAACAAGACTAGTTGTGGAACCCACTGCAGGAATCGACTTCTCCATATCCAGACACTTGAAAACATTATTATGCGGTGGCGTTAGTTAATGAGCAAAGCAATCAATCTAACAACAATTTAGTTTGGTAGAGGCAGGGGAAAACTTACAATACAGGCTGCAGCATAAAGGTTCAAATTACCATCAGTATTCCGGTTGTTGTACTCAGCAAGGTACTCAGTGCAGTAATTCAAATAGACTTTAAAAGGAACATAACCAGGCGTCCAGGGCAATAGCCTGTGCCAACCCCATGCGGATTGCATAAGATCTTAATACAGAAGAAAAACTAGTCAGATAAAATCAGGTGATAGTAATCAAAGGGAAGAAAATAATGCAACGAGGGATCAGAGGGAAATGCACCATCACACACTTAAACAACACAATCAAACAAAGGATGCACACAGACAACAGAGCAAGCTAGATATCATATATAAATTTCCTTGAATAGAATAACAATGACAGTTTGAACACAAAAGGTAGATCATGCAAATTCCTTGTACCTTTGTAGAGGATGATATCCAATGGCGGCACATCGTTGACATCTTCAAATTCCTTTGTGTTTTCCATAGTCCCCAGAAACCTGACCATATGTTTACGGCTGACCATTGCGAGCAAGGTGTTGTCACTGCACAAGACCTAATCAGATAAGTACATATGTTCCTTCATCGTGGGATCTAGGATTTTATAGATTGGATGCTGTGAGGTTAGAAATTCGGAAATCCTATCTGGCGCCTGTTCGCTGGGAGAGGGGTGGCAAACGAACCGCTTTTGATGGCAGTATTAGTTATGAAATGAGATCAAACGGTGGCAGTTTTAAACGAACATTTGCCTTCTCTGATAAAAACTGCCATGTCGCTCTGAAGAAACTGCCACCCCTCACAACTAATAATGCCAGCGAAATTGTTCACACATGCCACCCCCTCCTAGCGAACGTTCGCCAGCTAAGGGGGTCCTAGAAATTAGAAGACAGGACAAACGGATGAGGCATGTGGGTCAGGAGACAACAGGCCAGAAGATGGGGGAGAGACTAGGGTTTACTTAAGGTAATGGGACTAATTCATTCTTTATTAACTAGCGACAAAAAACCACGGCCTAGTTTGGCAACATAGTTTTCTCAAAACCGTAGCAATCTAAGACCTCAGTATTCAATTGTCTAGGCAATGTATACTTCAGTTTCTTAAAACCACAGTTTTTTCTTCTTCAGTTTAGAAAAAAGTAGTCAATACCACTTTCTTAAATTACTCCCTCTGTCCCAAAATATAAGACATTTTTGCAAGCTAATACCAAAAAACATGGTATTGGAGATACTACGGTTTATAAAACTGTGCTATTCATTGAAACCAAACACCTCAATGTTTTGAAAACTGAGGTTTCTGAGAAAACCATGGTATTCTCCAAATACCTCAAACAAACTGAGCTGCCAAACCCAGCCGAAAATGTTTGTTAGAGATCATACCATGATATGGCAGTAGCAGGAGCAGTAACGCTGGTGGTTACGGGAGTACTAGAGACCGCAATCACAACAGTGCCATCAGGGCACGAACCCATATCATGATTTTTTTCACTTTGCATAACTGGCTCAGGTATCGGCAATCTGTTGACACACAAAACAAAATAAATTTAGGGCCAAATGATAAAAATGCAACAAGAAAAACAAAGATGAATAATAGTTTAGACATCAATGTTCATGTGAAATTAGTGGTGCAAGAATCAGATCAAATCATGGGATATGGAATTTGAATATTCAGATCATACTCTGGAAAGTTGCAATCACGAATGCCAATGAGAAATTTCCGTAAAGAACGCCGCAGACTTTCACAGATGTTAAACCTTGCAAAGCGGTACATGTTGTTCTGATCTAGCTTCAGCAACTCACGTAGAATATTAGCTTCCTTTCTCATGGCCTTCAAAGATTAAAACATCATTTAAAAACCAGTGACAAGCTTATATGCATAAAAGCATGAATACTTCAGATTTGGTAAACTTTTGCCAAAGGCATTGACATACCAATATGGAAGCAGCGACAGCTTCAGAACAAGACCCTTTGTAGGTGGTCAGAATATTAAATACAATCCGATGGACCGCATTGCTAAAGTTGATCGGCTGATCTTCCAGCACATCGGTAATGAAATCATCAAGCTCTTCACGGTTCTTGATTTCACATGCCATTAACTCAGACATCAACTTGGCTTCTTCTGCAATACACTTGAAACCATAGATCAGTTGTCAAATGGTGCAGATAAGTTAACAAATATCAAACACTAAAAACAAGAAATAGGCAGGCAATGCAACATTCTGATGAAAGTTGTATGATGCGGACATGTACCAGAAAGGCAGCAGCTGCAACAGGAGATTCAAGCTCTGATTTGGTCACACTGCGTGCTTCCTCCTTGATACGGTTGCTCAGTTCAGCAAGGTTAGGAGTGAAGCCTACTGCACAACTCAACTTCTGCTCCATCTCCAGACACTTGAAAAGATTGCATTTGAAACCATGTAAAAATGTAAATGAGCAAAGCAATCAACAAATTACATTTTAGGTTGGTATAGGCAAGAGGGAACGTACACTATAGGCTGCAGCATGCAGGTTGAAATTATCAGGAGCATTACGGTGGAAGTACTGCGTGAGATATTCCAAATAATCTTCGAAAAGAACATGCTCAGGCGTCCAGGGGATCAGCCTGTCCCAGCCCCGTGCGCGTTCCATAAGCTCTTAATACGGAAGAAAGATCAGTCAGATCAAATCCAATAGTAATAGCAAGCGTATCGTTAGAAAATAATGCGATGATATGAGATCGGAGTTAATGAACCATCAGGGCACTAAAAAAACAAGCAAGCAAAGGATGCACACAGACTACAAAGCAAAACCAGATAACAATTTCTGCATGGGCGGGGGAGGCC
>NC_041383.1:228579096-228761914 GCF_002162155.2 Triticum dicoccoides
GGGGGGGTTGAATGTTTCGGCCCTGAATGGATCATAAATCTGTATAAAATTTCTCGTAGATTGCAATCCTCAGTCCTGACATTAAAAGTAGATTGTGCAAATTCCTCGTACCTTGGCTGACCATCGCCAACAAGGTGTCGCCGTTCATCAGTTGGGAACTAGGGTTTCTGGAATGAATGTTGCGGGGTTGTGATGAATGAATGGTGCGGGCGGCAGGCGGTTGAGGGTACGGGAGAGAGGCTAGGGTTTACTAGTAAGCCTGCACACGTAATACGCGTCTCAAATGATATGCTTTTAGTGAATAGGACAATACAAGGGCGTTCATAATAAAACCAATGAATCAACATATCTTGCCAAGCTTATTTCCACGTAAGCTTGTCCAAGTAATTCTAAGATGGCAACTTAGTTACATCACATAGGACGTGTAAGAAACATGTTAATCTTCATCAACAACAAAAATAGTAATGCTCAAATATGTGCACCCCCCCCCCCACCCCACCCCACCCAAGATATCATGATATGACTGAACAGACCGGGCAAAACTCCAATATATGAAGGCTTTAGAAGTTGTTGTGTGCTTGATTGCTTGTTACACCTCAATGATGGATGTACTCAAATTTAGGTCCTAACAAAAAGATGGAAAGGACAATAATTCATGTAAAATTCAAAACTCTAGGTATCCATGATATATTTGTCATGCTCATGGTCATGAATTTCTCTTAAATAAAAACAATCAAGAGAAAGAATATCATCTACTCCCTCCGTCCGGAAATACTTGTCGGGGGAATGGATGTATCTAGATGTATTTTAGTTCTAGATACATCCATTTTTATGCATTTCTACGACAAGTATTTTGGGACGGAGGGAGTATTAATTTATGGAAGTACCTCAACGAAACATCTACTGATGAGCCACTTCTAGTTTCACAAATGGTGATAAGTACTGCAAATATTCAGAAATCATCACAACTCACTGTGTAATTTGGCGGTCAAATTGAAGATTTCGGTAAAAATAAGGATCGAAGTATCATGCAAGCATAAAAGGATCATGAACATTTAGTCATTCTAAATGGTAACTGGATGTAACTTCAAATTTGACTCGGTTAGTCCCTATCCACCTAGGTGAGTGCCATGTTGTGCCCAACTCCCCCCAAAATGGCAGAGCATGTTGGCATGTGCAGTGATTAACTTGCTTATTGCCATCTGTCTCGGCTTTCAGAAAATAAATCTAGAACAACTACAAGTGCTCCCCTTGCTGTTGCATGCATTCCACAAGTCGACACATTTTTCACTCCACTGCTAGGACATCCGGCACCCTGGATGCAATAGCAGGAGATTTCCGTAAGATTTCATGTATGGAGCCTTCAAAATCTGACCATTTGTAGAGGCAATAATAATAATCAATGTCAGCTACTGTTTTCATGAGTATAAAGTATAGACTAATGTTTAGCTACATTAAGATGAAGTTCCAAGCTTTTATAGCCGTAGTAACACAATTGTTATAGCATTGCCTTTGGCACTGAACACATATGTCCAAAACACCTGAAATCTGTTTTCCATAATTCTACGTGGTAGATAGGCATATTATAGACGCATTCGTACATTTCAATACTTATTTTCTTCTATAAAGGAATTTTTGGACCCCACTAATATCATCAGCAGTTCAGCACTATAATACACTATAATCCTGTGTATAATTTAATTCTCGAGCATGTGGTGTAAGTAAAATGCAAACAGTTGGTCAGGATACAGGGATGGATCAAAAGTTCCTTGCTTGGTGAGGCTAAACAACTTTTTCATCAGCCCCGTGCAACGTTCCCTTTTCATCAGTTAGATAATATCATCATGAAGCAATAGAGATCCAAATTAAAAGGAAAACAGTTCTTGCCTTATCAATTCCGTCTTGCTCCTCCTCTCTCGCATACTCAGATCAAATATCCTCCCCTCCCACTACAAGGAATCATCAATCGGACATGATAGAAGGTGCAGTTGATAGAAGCTGCAGACCTGTATATGTGAAAGAGAAAGAGTAGTTCAGAGAAAGAAAGAGATATACCTGATGTACCAATAGGTTGCATTAATTCATCACTGACCAAACGTGTGGATCTGTTGGTGACAGTGATTCATAAATTTGCATCAACGTCTATACTTCTCTTTGGTGAGGCTGTATGCAAAGATTAAATCTTATTACTGTATAGTCAGTGATTGTATCTTGTGGTCAGAGATATGAGTGCATGCTGAAAATCATAGATATTCTGTACATTAAGTGCATGCTTCTTGGCTTAATATCTAGAATGGACATCTAAGAATGACTGAAAATGGACATGTGAGAACAAGTTTCATATTATCTAAGATTTAGTTGCTAATCCAAGTATGGATAGCTCAAATTATTATCAAGACATATGTAACAGGGAGAAAGCCTGTGTGCGGTAATGTACAGTGCAACCTCATGTATATATATTCTATGGTTCTATCTGCATATTCTTGCACTGAAAATAAATTATGGTCATGGATTAACATATACTTTTGAACATGCAGCATCATTTATTTAAATAGAAAGACCGATTGGTACCTTTTCTGGCTCTTCATGAAGAAGCAAGCACACATTTCTAATCACATTGGTCATTGTTTTCCTGCAGGTGAGACACACAACATGTAGTTGTCGCCCGTTGATGAAATCGGAACTGACAATGCAGAAGCGCGAGTACCTTGATGGAGGTGGTGTTAGTTCCTTCGAGTGGTCGGCGGCTATGAGTTCCTCGCCGGGACCGGATCGAGATGAAGGACAATGGTGCCGCCGGCAGCAGCAGCAGCAGCCAAGGAGGGTGGGTGTCTTGACGACCGGAGACAAGACCATATGACTGGTGATGGCAAGCGTGAGGATCCGTAGCAGCGGTTCGCAGGTGGCGTCCTCGTCGTGGAATCGCGCGGGGGCAGCACCGCAGTAGCGCCTCCGCCTCCAGCGGTGTTAGCCGCGAGCGACGAGGTGCAGACGGATTGGTGCGTGATGTTCGGCTTGCCGGTTTGGGGCAGTGCAGGAGAGGCACCGGCCGGGGAGCACGCGTACGCGGCGAGGGCCTGAGAGCCACCGGCGTGGAGAGCGATGGAGAGGGGTTGAGGCGTGGGGAGGTTCGAGGGCCTGGGAGCCACCGGGAGTCACTGGAGAGGTGGAGGCGTGGGCAGATCGTGTGATGCGAAGTAGAAGGGCAAGAGTAATTAGCGGGATCGTGGGTGCGGAGGGTGCTAACCATGTGTTTAGTGCTAAACATTGGCAAATCCTATTTAGCGCTGCAGGCGCCGGTTTCTTCTGTTGCGAGCCAGAGAATCGAACAATGGACCTCTTCGTTCTCAGCGCACCTAGCTAACCACTAGGGCCATCGCGAACTTGTGTATGGAACTGCTTCTGTCTTATTTCTTCTCCGCTAGTTCGCATCGCTTTTGCTTTTTTTCTATTTTTCTGTCCTTCTTTCCTTTTCTGACATGCGCAATTGTAAATGAATTAAATTTTTCTTCATAAGCAACGGACGTTTTTTAAAAAGTCCATGAACTTTTTTCAAAATTTATGAACGTTTTTAACATTTGATGAACTTCGCTCAAAAATCCATGAACTTATTTTTCAAATTCGATGAACTTTTCTCACGGTTAATTAAAATTTGAAATTCATTGAACTTTAATGAGAACCAATGAACTTTTTTTCAAGTTCGGTGTTTTTTTTTTCAAATTTGATGAACTTTATCTTAAATTCGATGAACTTTTTCCCAAATCAATGAACTTTTTACAAATTTGATGAACTTTATCTTAAATTCGATAAACTTTTTTCAAAATCAATGAACTCTTTTCAAAATCAATGAACTCTTTTCAAAATTAATGAACTTTTTTCAATTTGGATGATTTTTTTTCAAATTCAATGAACTCTTTCTCAAATTTGGTGAACTTTTTTTAAAATTCATGAACTTTTTCCATTTTTGTGAAGTTTTCTTTTCAATTCATGGTTTATGTGAATGCTTTTTCATATTATTTTTTGTTTAGTCAAATAATTTATAGTGGGTATATAATACTAGTATATGTTTAATGTATGTACTGGATTAAAGGTCAAAGTGCTCAGTTTTCCTTAAGTAATCAACAAACTTAATATGGTCCAGTGGTTAACTCGTGTTGCCGTACCACAGCGTCGGGAGTTCGAGTCCCACGTCTCCCAGAATTTAACGTAGCATTTTTCCTTCGCCTGTTGCTGGGCCGGCCCACTTCCCGTCCGTGCGAGCGCCAGCGGCACGAACCGGCGCCTGCAGCCCTCAATAGGAGCTCCCTTTTATAGTGGTAGTAGATAATGCCGCTCCTTCGTTCTGTTTTAACTGGGCCTCACGAAAGAACTCAGCAGGCCGAATGCCGGTCGCGGACGGGGCAGGTAAGGCGGCCGTGATACTTTTTTTTTTTGAGAATATAAAAGGGTGAAAAATATTTACAAGAGTTTACAAACGGCAGGCATCACTTGGATGTGCCTACACCCGATCTCTCCCTAGATATGTAAGGGACTACTCACAAAAATGTAATACTCCATTCCTACGCGCCATCGCCCACAGCTGGCGCTCCCTAAATATGAGCTGGACAGTGTCAAGCTCATTACAATTGCCATTTCTACCAAGAACTCTACCATTCCGTTGCTTCCACAAGCACCAGCAGATGAGCATCACTAAGGAGTCACAGTCCTTCCGGTGAGTCTCTGGCACCGGCTTCCGGGACGTCGTCCACCAATCTTCCATTGTATCTTGGCCAGATGGCATGAGCTCCAGCGGCAGACCGACCGTGATGAAGTATTGGAACCACACTTGCTTGGCAAACACACATTGGACCAATATGTGGTCTACCGTATCCTCCTTTTGCTCACAAAGATAGCAAGGTGATGTTGAGTCCTGCAACCCGTGTCGGGTTCTTCTGTCCGATGTCCAAAGCCTGTACTGTGTCGCTAACCACATGAAAATTTTGGCGCTCCACACTTCCAGATTGGTGAGGCAAGCTGGAATCTGATCCCGCCTTCCCGATTGGCGCTTCCGTGATACTCGAACTCGCGACATTGCCACCTCCTCATTTCATGTTACCGACGGTAGCCAACTACGCAACTACCCTGGTGTGATTTGTGAGATCCTTTCTATTCTTTTATTGCACCATCTTTTCTTTTCTATTCTATTTCCCATTTTTCTTATTTCTTGTTCCTTTTTTCCTTTCTTTTTCTTAAATGAATGTTTTTTCGAAAAACAAAGGCAGTGAACTTTTTTCCCAATTCGTGAACTGTTTATTCAAAATTGATGATGTTTTCAAATTCCTGAACTTTTTCTGAAAATCCGTGAACCCTTTTCAAATTAGTGATTTTTTTTAAATTGCTGAATTTTTTAAAACCCATGAACTTTTTTTCAAAAATCGTGAGCTATTTTTAAATTTGTGAACCTTTTTAAACAAAACTGATGAACTATTTTAAATCCGTGAACTTTTTGATTGAAATTGATGAACTTTTTTCAAATTTGGTGACTTCCTTTCAAATTTGTGAACTTTATTCATCAAAATCGATGAACTATTTTTAAATCGGTGAACTTCTTGATCGAAATTGATGAACTTTTTTTGAATTTGGTGAACTCTTTTCAAATTTTTGAACTTTTTTCATCAAAATCGATGAACTATTTTTAAATCTGTGAACTTTTTGATCAAAATTGATGAACTTTTTTTTGTATTCGTGAACTCTTTTCAAATTTCTGAACTTTTTAAATCTATGAACTGTTTTTAAATCCGTGGTTTTTTTCAAATAGTGAAATATTTTTCATATTTTTTATTTTATTCATAAAAATTATACTGGGACTGAAACATGGGTCAAATGGCTTGCTTTTTCGTGTTTATGACATCAAAGCCATCAAGTCGCAGTGTTTATTACGTCAACCGCTTCAGCAGTGGCATGCTGGTTTGATTCTCACAACTTCTCGCAATATACTAGCAATTTTTCCCCCTTTTTTTAGCGAGTGATGCTGGGCCGGCCCATTCCCGCTTGCCTTCGAGCGCCAGCTTGCCTAAGTGGCGCTGAGGGCGCCGAAGAGGAGCACTCATGCGCCCGTTACTTCGTTTTCCACAAACGGGCGCACACCTCCCCTTCCACGCTGGGCCGGCCCATTTTTTCCCCTTTTCCTATTTTAAAGGGCAAAAAAAAAAAAAAACTCTGGGCGGGTGAGATTCGAACCGCGACCTTCTCGTTCGGACCAACTGGAGAATCAACGGCATGTTAGTTAGTCCCCTTTCCTTCTTTTGTTCCTTTCTTTTACCTTACTTTTTCTTTTTTTTCTTGTTCCTCTTTTAAAAGATGCTTGAACTTTCTTCACAAATTTGATGAACTTTTCTCAAAACCGGTGAACTTCTTAGAATCCGTGAACTTCTTTACAAAATTGATGAACTTTTTCCGTATTCGTGAACTTTTACTGAAAATCCGTGAATGTTTTTTTTCAAAATTGATGAACTTTTTTCAAATTCGTGAACTTTGTTTTATCAAAATCAATGAACATTTTCAAGCCAGTGAGCTTTTTTTCAGAATCCGGTGAACTTTCTTCAAGTTTGTGAACTTTTTTGTCAAAATTGATGAACTTTTATCAAATACGTAAACTTTTCTTCAAAAATCCCATGAACCTTTTTCAAATTTGTGAACTTTTTTTGAAATCTGATGAACCTTTTTCGATTTTATGAACTTTTTTCTTGGAAATTCGTGAGTTCATTTTTCAACATCGATGAACATTTTTAATATTCGTGAATTTTGTTTCATATTTATGTTTTCTTTTTCAAAAAATCCTAACTAGCACTGAAACAACGGTAAAATAGCGTTGGTTTCAATTATAGGATATCAGATTGATTCTGGCGTAGTGGTTAATGCGCTACACCTGTAGATGCTGTTGTGCGGGACCAGTCCTGGGCCAGCCCACTATGGCTCGCGTTCGAGCGCCCACTAGTCTAAGTGGCGCTGAGGGCGCCGGAGCTCTCCGGAGCAGGGGTGTGTCTAGTTTTTAATTAGGAACTGGACGACCGAATCTACTCATTTGCCAGTCTAGGTTGGCCGCCGACCGATTAAGGGTCTTTTGGCGCCTTAAGAAATAAGCTGTCTCTTCCATGGCTTTTCTCATAAGCCGCATCTCTAATTATTGTGGCTTCTAAACTGGCTATAAGATAAATAATTTAAAACTCTCAATAAAATTTGGGATGCTTTAATTTTTAAGTTGGGAAAAGACAGCTTATTTTTTAAGCCGATAAAAAAAATCAGCCCTAACTCCTTCCACCTGTTTTCGAACCTTCTAGAACGTTCTCACCAGTGTACTAGGGCTGGGTTTTTGGTTTTTTACCCCATCGGTTTTGGTTGGGTTTTCTTTTTTCGTTTACTTTTTCTTTTTGTTTTCTTTTCCCTTTTTTCAGTTTGTAATGGAGAATTTCATGAGCAATTTTCAATTTTGTGAACATTTTTGGAAATCGCACAAATTCGTTTATTTTTTTCACATTCATGAAACATTTTTAATGCACAAAAAAACAAATTCATGATTATTTTGGAATTTTATTCATATTTATGAACTTTTTTGAAATTTACGCTTTTATTTTGTATTTTGTGAACTTTTTTCAAACTCACAAAAATATATATTCATGATTTTTTTTTCAAATTTGCGTACTTTTCTCAAATATGTGAACTATTTTCAAATATTATGATCTTGCCGTGGAAGGCAACTGATGCTCATAGTAGCGTCTAATGGGTCGACCCATGAACACCCAGCGCAGCAAATTGTATTATACCGCGAAAAACCTGAAAAAGTAGGTGTACCGAGGATTCAAACTCGCGTCGTTACATTCATACGTGGGTTTGGCTAACCACTGCAGCTTCTAAATGTTAGTAACAAATAGTAGCGTGGATTCTTTAAGAACAATTATTATTGAAAAAATGTGAACAAAATTTCAAAGTTCATGGATTTCGAAAAAAGATCACGAACATGCAAAAAAAGTTGGTCTATTCAAAAAGAGTTCACGAATTAGAAAAAGTTCACACATTCAAAGAAGTTCACGTGTTAAAAAAAGTTCATGAAATTGAGATACAAGAAACCCAGCCTTCTCTAACAAGCTATCGAAGAAGCTTGCAACGCAAGGCTCCACAATCTTCCTCGGTACGATATATGCATAGCTTCCAGCCTAAGCCACTCAGTCTTCTACAGCAAGCTACTGCGGAAAGCTTCTAGCATGAGGCGCCCAGTCTTCCTCATTAAGCAACCAGAACAACATCCGGGTGGAACCCAGTCAACTCTAGCAAGCCATTGTGAACAACTTCCCCGGTACAGCACCCAGTCATCATTGCTGCACCACTGGGAAAAGCCTCTGAGATACATTACCCAATCTTCTTCAGCACAATCCCCTGGAAAAGCTTCGAGCATGAGACACTCAGACTTTTGCAGTATGCCATCAACAAATCTGTCAGAAGTATGCTAGTTCATAAACTAAGTGACGCGGAGCATCCTATGGCATCCCATGGATCCGTCTCCCCAAGTGCCAAGTGGATCGATGACACAATCACGTGCAAGAGCACTCGAAACCAAAGTGACATCTCTCCTTAACGACCTTCCATATGATGCATGTGAGACATGGCTACTACCTAAAGCGGAGACACTATGTATGATCAGGTATCAGGATGATGGACGTGAAGATACTACGCCAAGTGGACAAGATGGCGAGGACACCGAGTGCAACGACCAAGAGGAGAGATTGCCTGGATTCTACAACCTCCAACGCACGGACACCGTCGGACGACCGACCCCAGGGAACTCCTCCAGCCTGCAGAGCCAGCCGCCGAAACCTACAGCGGCCGGACGACCAACGACCTACGGATGTCCGACACATCTCCAAGATCCGGACGACCGGTCACCTCCGGAAATCCGGTGTCTCCTATTTAGAAAAAAAATACACGAAATCGGAGCCCTTCGGACGACCGAAGCCCGGACGTCCAACCGCGTCCGGACATCCAACGCTGACCCGTTGGACGTCCAGACCCTCGCGAGCCTCCGGACGTCCGATAGCATCCGGACAACCGGCGCCTGTCTACGCACAGAGTGTTGGGCCGAGGCCCATGTACCCTTTCGCTCCCTAGACTATACTAGATCGGAAACGCGCCTTGGCGCGAGGGTGGCGGTCACAACGATGTGTCCAACCAGGTAATGATCAATTAGTAGGAAGCCAGATTTAGCGTACGTATTCAGACATGATATGATATAACAAACTAAAGGTAGAAGAAACATTCACACATAATAGGAGCAAAACATCATCCAGTTCAACATCGTCATGACAAATATGGCAACATTCAGTTTAGTGTGTTCTTGAGACCACAAGGTAACCGCTTGACATAAGTTTGGTAGTAAGAACGTGAACACTAGAGGGTATTTAAGGTAACCACTTAACCACAAGGCTCTTGAGACCACAAGGTTGCCTTCTTGATCAACTTCACAGGGCACATTAACCTGATGCAGGAAAATTGTTAGATACATTTCATAAAACGATTTGTGTGCACATTTCCGCTGAGGGGGCCTCTCGAGCTTTGGCTGCAGCACGCCGACTGCGGTGCCCCGACGACCGGGGCAGAGGTTGAAGTCGTCGCTCCGGGCAAGGTCTTCATGACCCGAGGTTGGGGCGAGGTCGCCTGGGTCTACCGGACGGGGGGTGCCCTCGTGATTCATTTTGAATACGATGGCGCCTCCTTGATGTTCTTCAAGGTCTTCGACGCAGAAGGCCGCCGGCTGGAGTGCTTCCCCAGAGGAGGCAGTCAGGACATCGACGTGGCAGGGGCTAGGCCTGCCGCACGCTTCCCTGATGGCTCCTCTGGCAGCAGCGGCGATGCTTGGGAGTCCAGTGACTCTCCCGAGCTCTTCGTGACTCCGGAGACGAGCGACGACAGCTACGTGCCCTCGAGCTCACGTCGTGCCCGGAGCAAGGCGGCTGCATCAGGCCGTCAGCGCAACTGATCTGGATGGGGTTGGCGTCGGCCTCCCGTGGCCCATTGTTGATGATGGCGTCGGCCATGGGGGCGAGTGTAGTTAGGGCTCCTTAGGATTCGCGTCTTTTGTTCCCTGCGAGGAATCGAGAAAATACCCCGTGGGGTCATGTAAAGGGTCCACGATGTCTTTTGTTGATATTATCCTTATTATGAAGCGGTGCAAATGCTCGTCCTGTCCCGTCTTAGTTCCCCCTTTCTAACCTCGCGACGACTTAGTGCTCTACGCTGACAGGTCTCGGTCCCCTGGCAGGCTTCAGCTGTCGCTGGTATGCCAGGTCGCGATGCCGTGGTCAAGGCCAGGAGGTGAGCGGCCCAAGGTCCAGTAAGAGCCCCTGAGGCGCGATGCTCAGGAGGTCCCCTTTAGCGCACAAGCAGCCGTCAAAAGATGAGAAAGGAAGGCAACGCTGCCGCTACAGAGCCGCATTAGGTGGAGGTTCTGTGTCGCATCAATTAGCTATCGCAGGCGCGAAACTTATCTTGAAAACATGGAGTCGCTCCTTCGCGTTGCATCGGACTTGTACGTCGGCAGCAGGGATGTAGCTGGGTCAGGCCTTCGCGAGCTTCCCCTCTCTTCCCCACACTCTCCTTAGTGCTCTACGTCCTCAGGTCCCGGCACTCGAGCGAGCTCAGCCGCCGCTGGTAGGCCAGATCGCGATGCCGTGGACGAGGCCAGGGGTGAGGGCTGGAGAGCCAGTAAGAGCTCCTGAGTCGCAATGCTCAGGAGCCCCCCTTTTAACGTGCAAGCGGATTGCGCGGGAAAGAAAGAGAGAGCCCGTGGTGCCACCCGCTGTAGACCTCAGGAGGTTCCTGTAATCCAACACGAGAAAAGCACGGTTGCCATTATGATTGCTGACCGGCCATTGGTTGCTCCGAGAGAGTGGTGAGGGCACTAAGGGCCTGGTGAGGTGACGCTTGCGGGGCTGCCACGGGCCAGAGCTCGACCACTCAGATTTGTCGATGTTGCAGGGACGGACCCATGCACAAGCGCCGTGCCAGCGTAAGTAGCTCCAGAGGTAGGTGTCAATCGAGCAGGCGATAATCGCAGACAAGTTAAGCATGAAGGTCAAATCAACTGAGATAAATGCAGGAGGGACACATGCCACTGGGTCTGGCCTGAGCGGCTTGGGGATGATGCAGCCCGAGGGGTGCCCCTAGCAAGGTAAACTAAAGACATAAGCAAAAGGGATACACGCCGCAGGGACGGCCCCGTGCGGCCTGGGAATGACGCAGCCCTAAGGGAGCTCCCAGCTGAAATGAACTCGAAAGATGTCACCTGGTACCGTTGTAGAGGGGGTGTTGGAGTAGCTGATGACGCGCGGTGACGAGGCCGATCCTCACGAGCCACCGGAGCCCTGAGCCTCGGGAGGCTCTGGGGGTCCAGGCGGTTCCTCGAGGACCATCTCCATCTTGAAGGAAATATGCCCTAGAGGCAATAATAAAGTTATTATTTATTTCCTTATATCATGATAAATTTTTATTATTCATGCTAGAATTGTATTAACCGGAAACATGATACATGTGTGAATACATAGACAAACTTAATGTCACTAGTATGCCTCTACTTGACTAGCTCATTAATCAAAGATGGTTATGTTTCCTAACCATAGACATGAGTTGTCATTTGATTAATGGGATCACATCATTAGTAGAATGATGTGATTGACATGACCCATTTCGTTAGCTTAGCACTTGATCGTTTAGTATGTTGCTATTGCTTTCTTCATGACTTATACATGTTCCTACAACTATGAGATTATGCAACTCCCATTTACTGGAGGAACACTTTGTGTGCTACCAAACGTCACAACGTAACTGGGTGATTATAAAGGAGCTCTTCAGGTGTCTCCAAAGGTAGATGTTGAGTTGGCGTATTTTGAGATTAGGTTTTGTCACTCCGACTGTCAGAGAGGTATCTCTGGGCCCTCTCGGTAATGCACATCAGTATAAGCCTTGCAAGCAATGTAACTAATGAGTTAGTTACGGAATGATGCATTGCATAACGAGTAAAGAAACTTGCTGGTAACAAGATTGAACTAGGTATTGAGATACCGACGATCGAATCTCGGGCAAGTAACATACCGATGTACAAAGGGAACAACGTATGTTGTTATGCGGTTTGACCGATAAAGATCTTCGTAGAATATGTAGGAGCCAATATGAGCATCCAGGTTCCGCTATTGGTTACTGACCGTAAACGTGTCTCGGTCATGTCTACATAGTTCTCGAACCCGTAGGGTCCGCACGCTTAAGGTTTCGATGACAGATATATTATGAGTTTATGAGTTTTGATGTACCGAAGGTTGTTCGGAGTCCCGGATATGATTACGGACATGACGAGGTGTCTCAAAATGGTCGAGACATGAAGATTGATATATTGGAAGCCTATATTTGGATATCGGATGTGTTCCGGGTGAAATCGGGATTTTATCGGAGTACCGGGAGGTTACCGGAACCCCCCAGGGGCTTAATGGGCCATAGTGGGCCTTAGTGGAGAAGAGGAGAGGAGGCCAGGTGAAAGGATTGATATGGTTGACTAGAGGGGGGGTGAATAGGCAACAAACAATTTTTAAGCTTTTCTTTATCAAATTAAACTTTGCAACAAAATAGGTTGTCTAGATATGCAACTAGGTGAGAAACCTATATGATGCAAGAACAACTAGCACACAAGAAAGCAAGAGATGTAACAATAAGTAAGCTTGCGGAAGTAAAGGCACGAAATAACCAAGAGTGGAGCCGGTGGAGACGAGGATGAGTTACCGGAGTTCCTTCCTTTTAAAGGGAAGTACGTCTCCGTTAGAGCGGTGTGGAGGCACAATGCTCCCCAAGAAGCCAATAGGGCCACCGTATTCTCCTCACGCCCTCACACGATGCGAGATGCCGTGATTCCACTATTGGTGCCCTTGAAGGCGGCGACCGAACCTTTACAAGCAAGGTTGGGGCAATCTCCACAACAATCGGAGGCTCCCAACAACAACAACACCACGAAGCTTCACCACAATGGAGTATGGCTTCGAGGTGACCTCAACCGTCTAGAGTGCTCAACACCCAAGAGTAACAAGATCCGCAAGGGATAAGTGGGGGGAATCAAATATCCTGTGGTGGAAGTGTAGATCGGGCCCTTGTCACCCAATCCCGAGCAAATCAACAAGTTTGATTGGCTAGGGAGAGAGATCGGGCGAAAATGGAGCTTGGAGCAACAATGGAGCTTAGAGGTGGAAGAGGTAGTCAACTAGAGGTAGAAGACACCCCTTATATAGTCGTGGGAAAATCCAACCGTTATCCACATGTTCAGCCCGCGACGCACGGTACTACCGCTCCAAGGAAGCGGTACTACCGCGAGGCTGCGCGGTACTACCGTGGGCGACCACGGTACTACCGCGGCAGCAACACAGGCAGGAACTAGCCTGACTAAGGGGCAGTACTACCGCTGGCGCGGTACTACCGCTCCCCCTTGCGGTACTACCGCAAGGCAGGAGAGTCACGGCCTGGGAAGGGCGCGGATGAAATAAATTACATCCGTGCCTACTTCCGCTGAAACTGGGGTGGTGCAAAAACCCGATGCGGTACTACCGCTTGCGAGGCGCGGTACTACCGTGGCCGGCGCGGATGTAAAAAATTACACCGCGCCTACTACCGCGACACTGCGGTACTAGGTCGAGGGGCCACGGTACTGCGACTCCTAGGGAGCGGTACTACCGTGGGCCCCCGCGGTACTACCGCGCTGGATGAGCGGTACTACCGTGGGGGGCGCAGATGTAAAAAGTTACATCCGCCCCTACTACCGCACCGGAGCGGCACAAGGCCAGGGTGCCGCGGTACTACCGCACCAAAAGGGCGGTACTACCGTGACACGCCGCGGTACTACCGCTTGTACCTGCGGTACTACTGCAAGTACAGCAGTAGTCGCCAGTTTTCCGCACAACCAAGATAACGACGGGTAGCTCCAAAGTGCAAGGAAAGGAGGGACAAGTGTACGTGCGATTCCACCCTACCTTTCCGACGCGGACCCCCTCTTAATAGTACGGCTCTCCTATGACTCAACTCCACCAAAAATAAACGTAGAACAACGCCGGCTTCAACAGTCTCCGAGGGGCACCGAATCATCTTGTGCCTAATGATGAAGTATCTGAGGGACTCAAGGCACACGATTAGTCCGCAAAAGCATTGTCATCAATCACCAAAACACTTAGGGATAAATATGCCCTTACAATCTCCCCCTTTTTGGTGGATTGATGACAACACGGGATTTGCACAAAGATAAGATAATTTAGAGCAGGGGCAAACCCCACCTCTCTAAAATATAGACGGGCTCCCCCTAGATGTGTGCACTTTAGATGAATGCTTTGGACTGCATGGCACACAGACTAGGATCAACACTCCCCCTATATTTTAGAGACCAAGACATGATAATAAGCATAGCATAGCATGAAGATAGCACAATATAACACAAGCTTGCTAGGATAGATAGAGTGCATATGTCTTACACCATACGAAGTAAGATAACCAAGGTTCAAACGAGAAAAAAAACAGCAAAGAGTTCAACTGAGAAGGCAGCAAACACACGACACACACGACTCGCAAACTCGCAAATCCCTACACTCTCTCCCCCTTTGGCATCGAGATGCCAAAAAGGCAGAGAGGGCACCTACACACACAAGAGGTGGCTCAAGCAGAGAAGTCATCCCAAGCCTCTTCGTCAGACGCCTCTGCAGCTGGAATGGACTCCTCGACATCCTCCTCAGAATCAGTCCACCTGTATCCTTGCTTCTCCATCCACTCGGTCTCAGGAGTGATGTGCTCCTCAGACCCGCCAGACACTTCCTCGCCATAGAGCTGCAAGACCTTGTTGTGCCGGCGACGACTCTCCTTGGACTCCACGTGAGCCCTGTACTGCCCCTTGGCTTGCATGCAGAAAAGAGACTTCATCTTATCCTTCAACTTCTTGGCCCATGATGGCCTAGAGACACTCTGAGAGGGCCTAGCAGTACGGCCCTTAGCAACATCCTCGGCGCCAGCAACATCCTCATCAACAGCAGCCCTAGCAGCAGTCGCCTCGGCACGAGTAGAGGTGTTGGCCCAGTTAGACTTGATACGAAGACAAATGGGCTCATGGCGAATCCAGTCAGGAGCAAGGAACTCCTCCTCAGGGTACATCTTCTCCCAAGTCTTTGAAATCAGCCGGAACAGATAGGGCCCATAGATAGGCACCTTGCGGTTGAACACTGCAAACCGAAGCTCACACCACATGATGTGTGAGACATCAAGTGGCTGAGACTGAGTCGAACGAGCCTCCTGACAGATGAGCATCATATCCACCATATAGGCATGAACCTTGTCTTTGTCACCAATGCGTGGAAACAGGGAGTTGCGGAAGATGCGGTACATGATATCCAGAAAGGGGTTGAGTACCAAAGTTGTCTTTCCATTGGCGAGCGCCTTCTCAACCATGAACTGGGTGAGCTTGTCCTTGTTGGTAGAATCAGCATTGCCATGGGGACGAACACCGACTAGAGTGTTAAGTCCTTCATCAGGAACCTGAAGCAAATCCATGAACTCCTTCCAGGTAGCAGACAGTTGACGACCATTGGTCATCCAGGTCATCCTTCTTTCTTCATTGGAGTGAAAGTACACTGAGGCAAAGAACTGACATATGATCTCAGGGTCATAGTCCAGGTGGAAAGAGATCACATGCTCAATGCCAAACTGCTCCACCAAGTCCAGAGCCTCCCCAAAGTAGTCACGGAACTTGTCCTTCCTCATGTGGTGCATATCAATCCACTTCACCTCCACATAGGTATTCTGCTTGTTCTTGATGACATCCAAATAGATTTGGATTTGGGTCTTGTTCCAGAACAGCTCACAGCCTCTGACAGTGGAGCGCGGGTGCACATAGGGGTGAAGCTGCCTGAGACGGACATACTCAGTAGGGGCTATCTCATCCATACCCCTGGCGGGCTCCTTGTGCTTGCTAGCTGTGGTCTTGACATTGCGCTTGGACGCAGATGATCCCTCTGGAACTTCTCCTGGGTTGCGCAGATGCTTGGAGCCAGTGTCACGAATGGGATTGGACCGGCGAGAGCCACCACCTGAGACACACACGCAAAGCACCAAAACAAAAACGCGAAGAAGATTAATGCAAAGGCCATGAAATAGCACAGGAAACTCATAGGAGGCAAACGAGTAAGTTGGCATGCGATAGAAGTGAGCCACGGTAGAACAGCCATTGTCTGCGGTACTAAAGGATTAGTACAGCTCCAGACGCGGTAGTACCGTGCGGGGTCACGGTAGTATCGTGGCTGGAGCAGTAGTAGGCTCTTAGTACCGCACGCGGCGCGGTAGTACCGCTCCCTAGGGGCGGTAGTACCGTGCGAGCGGTAGTACCGCACCATACGGGCGGTAGTACCGCGTCACGTTAGATCTAACATGATTTGAATCTGAAAAGAACCGCGAAACCATGGCGGTGCTACGGTGATCAGATCTAGCGCAAGACAACAATACAAGTGTAAATCCTATGCAATACCACACTCCTTCATCCTACTCTTGCAGAGATTTAGACTAGGAATCCCAAGAACACACAAGTCTCCCCCAAAACCTAAAAGCACCAAATACAATCAAAAGGAGAGGGATTTGGGGAAAAACCTTGGTCCATAGCAAGAGCACGTGGTGGGGAATGATCCCACCGGACGGAATCACGGGAGGGCAGCCGGTGAAGGAGATCCGGCGACGAACGCCGGTTCCGTTCGTGAGCACGGGAGAGGAAGAGACGACGTGGAGAGAGAGGACACGAATGGGTATGGGGAGTTAGAACTCCCCCTGCCCGTCCTTATCCCCACGCGCTCGAACCGGTGCGGTAGTACCGCGGGTCATTGCGGTAGTACCGCTCGGGCGGAAGTACCGCGCCGAGGCGGTAGTACCGCTCAACCAGGCGGCAGTAAAAAATTACTGCCGCGTGGGGACGGTAGTACCGTGCTTCCATCTGCGGTAGTACCGTGGCAGACCGTGGTAGTACTGTGGCCAACCGCGGTAGTACCGTGAGCTCACGACACCGAAGGTTTCAAACAAGAGAGAAAAATGCCTTTGCACGGAAATTTGACACACACACGAAACCACAAGAACATGCACAGACCAGAGGTACAACAGGAAATCCCCAAGCGACAAAGCCTCTCGAGGAGAGAGGGCGGTGGCCGAAGCCACCTATGTTTGAGTTGGATGGTATGGCACCACGAAGAATTATCCTTGGGCACATGACCAAAACTCGTCTTTGAAGCACAAGTACCATCAAAAATGGCTAATGTGAAAGAGGTGATCTATTTATGCATAATGGGGGGAGGGAGAGTTCATTGAGAGAACAACACTCCCCCTATGTCCATGCCTACACCTAAACTAGACAACAAGTTGAGTGTGGTGGGGGGTGCATGGGTTCAAGTCACATTGCTCAAATCAATGATATTTAGCTCATGCCTTAACTCGCGAAATCTTGCTTCATCCAAGGGCTTCGTGAAAATATCTGCAAGGTTATCATGAGTGTTGACATACTTGAGCTCGATCTCCCCTCGCCTAATGTGATCCCGGATGAAGTGATACCGAATCTCAATGTGCTTCATCTTGAAGTGTTGCACCGGGTTGAGAGAAATCTTGATGGCACTTTCATTATCACACCAAAGAGGCACTTTGTCACAAATGACACCGTACTCCTTTAAAGTTTGCCTCATCCATAGGAGTTGAGCACAACAACTACCGGCCACCACATACTCCGCTTCGGTGGACGAGAGAGACACACAACTTTGCTTCTTGGAAGACCAACTTACCAAAGAGCAACCAAGAAATTGGCACCCTCCGAAAGTGGACTTCCTATCCACTTTGTCTCCCGCCCAATCGGAATCCGTGAAACCTTCAAGCTTGAAGTTTTCTCCCCTTGGGTACCATAAGCCAAAGTTTGGGGTATGAGCCAAATATCGAAAGATTCGCTTGACCGCCACAAAGTGACTTTCCTTTGGTGTGGCTTGAAAACGTGCACATATCCCCACACTCAACATGATATCCGGTCTAGATGCACAAAGGTAAAGCAAGGAGCCAATCATGGAGCGATATACCTTTTGATCCACCGCTTTACCATTGGGATCGATGTCAAGTTGGCACTTGGTAGGCATTGGTGTAGTAGCCGGCTTGACATCACTTAGCTTGAATCTTTTAAGCATGTCTTGAGTGTATTTGGCTTGCTTGACGAAGGTTCCTTCTCTTCTTTGTTTGATGTCAAAACCAAGGAAGAACTTCAACTCTCCCATCAAAGACATCTTAAACTTGGAGGTCATGAGAGCGGCAAATTCTTCATTGAAAGCTTTGTTAGGGGAACCAAAGATAATATCATCAACATATAGTTGGCATACAAACAACTCCCCGTTGACCTTCTTAGTAAAAAGAGTGGGGCCGATTAGCCCCACCTCAAATCCACGATCTTGTAACAACTCGGTAAGGTGGTCATACCACGCACGTGGGGCTTGTTTAAGGCCATAGAGTGCCTTATCGAGTTGATACACATGATCCGGAAAGTAGGGATCCTCGAACCCGGGGGGTTGCTTGACATAGAGCAACTCATTAATAGGACCATTAAGAAAAGCACTTTTCACATCCATTTGTTGCAACTTAAAGTTGTGATGGGAAGCATAAGCAATCAACAAACGAATGGATTCAAGACGAGCAACGGGAGCAAAGGTTTCACCGTAGTCGATACCCTCGACTTGGGAGTAGCCTTGTGCTACCAATCTTGCCTTGTTGCGAATGATGTTCCCATGAGCATCTTGCTTGTTCTTGAAGATCCAATTGGTTCCAATGACGTTGTGGTTCCCGGATGGTCTTGGCACCAATCTCCACACCTTGTTGTACTCGAAGTTGTTGAGTTCTTCATGCATGGCATTGAGCCAATCCGAGTCTTCGAGCGCCTCATAGACCTTTTGGGGTTCAACACAAGAGACAAACGCGTGATGTTCACAATAGTTTGCCAATTGTCTACGAGTGCTTACCCCCTTTCTTAGGCTTCCAACCACATTTTCCATGAGATGGCCTTGGGTGGTGAGCTTGGAAGCAATCTTCGCGGCACGACGCTCTAATTCCTCCTCGGGTGTGGAAGGAGGAGGGTTGACTTGATCATCTTGAGCGCCGTCTTGAGCTTGTTCTTGATCTTGAGGTTTCTCTTGATCTTGAACTTGCTCGAGGGGGAGAACTTGACCTTGGGCATCATCTAGAGGTTCATCACCATCTTGAGGTTGATCTTGCCCTTGGTCTTGTTCACGAGGTTGAGGGCCTTCACTTTGTTCTTCGGAAGCGTGTGGGTCTTGATGAGGTGATGGCTCTACTTGAGTAGAGCATTGTCCTTCTCCTTCGGCCACAAGGGGTTCCTCAATGGGTAGGATTTGACCAATACCCATTCTTCTTATGGCTTGGGGAGGAATTTCATCACCTACATCACAAGTACCACTTTGCTCCACTTGGGAGCCGTTATTTTCGTTAAACTCCATGTTACACGTCTCCTCAATGAGTCCGGTGGACTTGTTGAGAACACGATAAGCATGAGAGTTTGTAGCATAACCAACAAATATGCCCTCATGAGTTCTAGCCTCAAATTTAGACAAACGAACACCTTTCTTGAGAATGAAACACTTACAACCGAACACCCGGAAGTACTTGAGGTTGGGCTTGTTGCCGGTGAGAATCTCATAAGGAGTCTTGTTCAAGCCTTTGCGAAGATAGAGTCGATTGGATGCATGACATGCGGTGTTGATGGCTTCGGCCCAAAAGTTGTACGGAGACTTGAACTCCGCCATCATGGTCCTTGCCGCATCCATCTACGTCCGGTTCTTCCTCTCTGCAACACCATTTTGTTGAGGGGTATAAGGTGCCGCATATTGATGCTTGATCCCCTCATCACTAAGAAACTCATCCAAGGTGTAGTTCTTGAACTCGGTGCCGTTGTCGCTTCTTATTGTCAAGATCTTTGCATCATGTTGACGTTGAGCTTCATTTGCAAAGTTGATGACGGTTTGTTGGGTCTCACTCTTCCTCTTGAAGAAGTATACCCAAGTGTATCTTGAATAATCATCCACAATCACCAAGCAATACTTTCTCCCTCCAAGACTATCAAAAGATGGAGGCCCGAAAAGATCCATGTGAAGGAGCTCCAAGGGTCTCTTCGAATAGATGATGGTTGAAGGAGGGTGAGCCTTTTCATGAAGCTTTCCTTCGATACAAGCACTGCAAGCATGATCTTTGGCAGAACTAACATTTGTTAGTCCACGAACATGGTCCCCCTTGAGAAGACTTTGCAAAGATCTCATATTGACGTGGGCTAAACGGCGATGCCAAAGCCATCCCACGTCAACTTTAGCCATTAGGCATGTCGCGGTCTTAGTGGGTCGCTCCGAAAAGTTAACCACATAGAGACCGTTCTCGACATGCCCAACAAAGGCTACTTTAAGAGTCTTGCTCCACAAGAGGGCCACGGTATCAATATCAAAGAATGTAGCAAAGCCCATGAGTGCAAGTTGACGAACGGAAAGTAAATTGAATGCAAGGGACTCAACAAGCATGACTTTCTCGATCGTTAGATCATGAGAAATGACAACCTTGCCGAGGCCCAATACCTTAGAATGTGATGCATCACCCCACTCGACATTGGTGGGCATAGATGGAATCTCTTGCACGTCCACCACCAAGTCCTTGCTCCCGGTCATATGATTTGTTGCTCCACTATCGAGCAACCATGATCCCCCACCGGAAGCAAACACCTACACGAGATCAATGCTTGGTTTTAGGTACCCATTTAGTAATGGGTCCTTTGATGTTAGTAACAAGGGTCTTGGGAACCCAAATAGACCATTCAATGTACTCATAAGAAGAACCAACAAATCTAGCATAAACATGTCCATCACTAGCACGGCACAACACATATGACGGGTTAAAGTCACCGGCTTTGTTTGAGGAAATGCTTTTGCCCTTTTGGACATCAACTTCCTTCACTTTCTCCTTCTTCTTCTTAGGAGCACCCTGTCCCTCTTTCATGAACGTTTGTTTGAGAGGAGGAGGACAATTGGTCTTGTTGTTCTTCTTCTTCTTGCTTTTGGACTTGGGTGCAAACCCAATTCCTTCTTTGGCCACAACTTCCTTTTGATTGCTCAAAAGGTCGTTGAGGTTTTTCTCACCTTGAATGCAAGACACAAGGCCTTTCTCAAGTTGATCCTTCAACTTGGCATTCTCCTCCACAAGATGCACATGCTCACAACAAGTGTTAGTAGCACATGCATTATCAATTAATACCATATGAGGAAAGGTGGCCTTTTCCTTGATTAGCTTAACTTGGAGTTGAGCATGAGACTCTTTGAGGCTAGCATGAGTACCCTTCAAGGCCTTGTGGGCCTTGTCAAGTATCTCAAACTCCTCTTTGAGTCTAGCATGATCAACCCCAAGTTTAGCCTTCTCGGAGGTTAGCACACGAGACATGACAAGGGCATGATCAAGATCTTTCTTTAACTTAGCATGGTCATCATTGTGTGACTCCTCAAGAGTCAAATGATGCACACGCTCTTCCTCAAGAGCATTAGAGAGATCCGATATCTCATCGGCATAGTCACGACTATGACCTTCCATCTTGGAGATGGTTTCTTCGTGAGCCTCGATCATGTCATTGGCCTCACCAAGTTGTTCCAAGAGAGCAACAAAGTGCTTCTTGGACTTTCCCTTGAGCTTACTCATAAAAGACTCAAATTCATTCACTTCCTCATTAGACTCAACATGTCCATCAATGCAATCCTCCGAGGAGGGATTAGTAATGATGGTGGTTGTGATGTTGGGGGTTACCTTGTTTGAAGCTTTAGCCATGAGGCATCTAGCGGTGATGTTTTCGTTGGGTGATTCGAAGAGAGACACCCGGGGAGTAGCAATGGCAATGGACGCCATGGCCGTTGCTTCTTCATTTTCATCATCATCGTCATCCTCTTGGTATTCTTCTTGAACCACCAACCCACGAGTGGGAGTCTTCTTGGCGAAGTTGTTCTTGTTGGGGAAGGACTTGGCTTTGTCTTTCCGAATGAACTTGCCACCATTGTCTTCCCGCTTCTCGTAAGGACAATCCGCAACGAAATGGCTCACATTGCCATAGTTGAAGCAAGTTCTAACTCGTTGCTTGCCCTTGACGCCACTTGAGTTGTTTTTGTTGAAGTTGGGTCTTGAGCTCTTCTTGCTCCAAAATTGTCTTGAAGCAAGGACCATGTGCTCATGGTAGTCAAACTTGGTGTCTTCGGGGTTGCTTTCCTCATCTTCCACTTCTTCCTCTTCTTCCATAGTAACCTTGGCCTTCAAAGCAATGTTAGGCTTCTTTGCTCTTTGAGAATGGAGCATCGCATTGTCGGCGGTCTTGTCCAAGATGCTCATTGCAACGAACTCATCCAACACTTCACTTGAGGTCATGGTGTGGAAGTCCGGTCGTTGACGAATGACGGAGGACATGGCCTTGTTATAGGGCATCATGGCCTTGAGGAACTTCCGCTTGATCCAATTGTCATCCGTGTCCTTGC
This sequence comes from Triticum dicoccoides, assembly GCF_002162155.2. Lineage (NCBI taxonomy): Eukaryota > Viridiplantae > Streptophyta > Magnoliopsida > Poales > Poaceae > Triticum > Triticum dicoccoides. The sequence continues at coordinate 228,601,704 of NC_041383.1, forward strand.
TTCCATGATCTCGAAGTGCGACCGCGAGTTTGGTCACTTGTCGGAAAAGCTCACGAGGTTCTTCATCTTCTTTCATTGCAAACTCATCGGCTTCATCTTGCACCACTTCATAGTTGGAGCGTTGAATGCTAGCACTTCCACGATAGAGACCCTCGACACATTTCCATGCTTCTTTAGCCACGACATGGGGTCGAAGATGAGGGAGATCTTCGGGAAGGATTGCATCTTGGATGATGAAGAGAGCACTCTCATTGAATTGATTGTCCACGACCTCTCGAGGGGTGAAGTTGCTTGGGTCATGAGGATAAAAACCTTCTTCAATAACTCTCCAAAGGTTAGTGTTCACATGTTTCAAATGACGCTTAAAGCGATAGACCCACTTATCAAAATCTTCATGTTTCTCATATTTAGGAGGTGGACCGGCATGATTCAAATGAGTGGAGGGGATTGGCCCTCCATAAACCGGGGGTTCCACATGGGCAAAGATGCTGGTGCCATTTCTACCACTAGTAGAAGGACTCTTTTCATTGTTAGCTTCCACCTTGTCGGAGATAGCATCCGTCACCTTGTTAGTAGGATCACCCACTTTCATTGGCGCGGTAGATAGTTTAAGTCCCTCTAGAAAATCATTAAACATGCTTTTAACCTCGGCCGTCATGGAGGTTTTCAATGTGTCTAAAGCCACATTGAATTCCTCACGAGAGACCGAGGTTCCCCCTTCGGCCGAAGACGAGATGGGATTCACACCGGAGTGTTCCTCCGCACCATCGTTGGTGTCAACCATACTCTTCGGACGACAAAGTCCTTAATAAAGAGACGAGGCTCTGATACCAATTGAAAGGATCGATATGGTTGACTAGAGGGGGGGGGGTGAATAGGCAACTAACAATTTTTAAGCTTTTCTTTATCAAATTAAACTTTGCAACAAAATAGGTTGTCTAGATATGCAACTAGGTGAGCAACCTATATGATGCAAGAACAACTAGCACACAAGCAAGCAAGAGATGTAACAATAAGTAAGCTTGCGGAAGTAAAGGCACGAAATAACCAAGAGTGGAGCCGATGGAGACGAGGATGTGTTACCGGAGTTCCTTCCTTTTAAAGGGAAGTACGTCTCCATTAGAGCGGTGTGGAAGCACAATGTTCCCTAAGAAGCCACTAGGGCCACCGTATTCTCCTCACGCCCTCACACGATGCGAGATGCCGTGATTCCACTATTGGTACCCTTGAAGGCGGCGACCGAACCTTTACAAGCAAGGTTGGGGCAATCTCCACAACAATCGGAGGCTCCCAACAACAACAACACCACGAAGCTTCACCACAATGGAGTATGGCTTCGAGGTGACCTCAACCGTCTAGAGTGCTCAACACCCAAGAGTAACAAGATCCGCAAGGGATAAGTGGGGGGAATCAAATATCCTGTGGTGGAAGTGTAGATCGGGCCCTTGTCACCCAATCCCGAGCAAATCAACAAGTTTGATTGGCTAGGGAGAGAGATCGGGCGAAAATGGAGCTTGGAGCAACAATGGAGCTTAGAGGTGGAAGAGGTAGTCAACTAGAGGTAGAAGACACCCCTTATATAGTCGTGGGAAAAATCCAACCATTATCCACATGTTCAGCCCGCGACGCACGGTACTACCGCTCCAAGGAAGCGGTACTACCGCGAGGCTGCGCGGTACTACCGTGGGCGACCACGGTACTACCGCGGCAGCAACACAGGCCGGAACTAGCCTGACTAAGGGGCAGTACTACCGCTGGCGTGGTACTACCGCTCCCCCTTGCGGTACTACCGCAAGGCAGGAGAGTCACGGCCTGGGAAGGGCACGGATGAAATAAATTACATCCGTGCCTACTTCCGCTGAAACTGGGGTGGTGCAAAAACCCGACGCGGTACTACCGCTTGCGAGGCGTGGTACTACCGTGGCCGGCGCGGATGTAAAAAATTACATCCGCGCCTACTACCGCGACACTGCGGTACTAGGTCGAGGGGCCACGGTACTGCGACTCCTAGGGAGCGGTACTACCGTGGGCCCCCGCGGTACTACCGCGCTGGATGAGCGGTACTACCGTGGGGGGCGCGGATGTAAAAAATTACATCCGCCCCTACTACCGCACCAGAGCGGCACAAGGCCAGGGTGCCGCGGTACTACCGCACCAAAAGGGCGGTACTACCGTGACACGCCGCGGTACTACCGCTTGTACCTGCGGTACTACCGCAAGTACAACAGTAGTCGCCAGTTTTCCGCACAACCAAGATAACGGCTGGTAGCTCCAAAGTGCAAGGAAAGGAGGGACAAGTGTACGTGTGATTCCACCCTACCTTTCCGACGCGGACCCCCTCTTAATAGTACGGCTCTCCTACGACTCAACTCCACCAAAGAGAAACGTAGAACAACGCCGGCTTCAACAGTCTCCGAGGGGCACCGAATCGTCTTGTGCCTAATGATGAAGTATCTGAGGGACTCAAGGCACACGATTAGTCCGCAAAAGCATTGTCATCAATCACCAAAACACTTAGGGATAAATATGCCCTTACACTAGGGTAGGGCCGCGCGCCCCTCCCCCCTAGTCCGAATAGGACAAGGAGAGGGGGCGGCGCCCCCCCTTTTCCTTCCTCTCTCTTCCTCCTCTTTCCCCCCTTCTCCAAGTCCAACACGGAAGGAGGGAGTCCTGCTCCCGGTGGGAGTAGGACTCCCCTTGGCGCGCCTCCTCCCTGGCCGGCCGCCCCCTCCCCCCTTGCTCCTTTATATACAGGGGCAGGGGGAACCTCTAGACACAACAATTGATCTCTTGATCTCTTAGCCGTGTGCGGTGCCCCCCTCCACCATAGTCCTCCTTGATGATATTGTAGCGGTGCTTAGGCGAAGCCCTGCGATGGTAGAACATCAAGATCTTCACCACACCATCGTGCTGATGGAACTCTCCCTCGACACTCGGCTGGATCGGAGTTCGAGGGACGTCATCGAGTTGAACGTGTGCTAGAACTCGGAGGTGTCGTAGTTTCGGTGCTTGATTGGTCGGGCCGTGAAGACGTACGACTACATCAACCGCGTTGTTCTAACGCTTCCACTTTCGGTCTACGAGGGTACGTGGACAACACTCTCCCCTCTCATTGCTATGCATCACCATGATCTTGCGTGTGCGTAGGATTTTTTTTGAAATTACTACGTTCCCCAACACATCTTTGCCAGGACTGCATGATGTCTGGCCTCCTGAGCCGCCAGAATGCTCCGCAGATGGTGCTGGTGAGTAGCAGCCGTGTTCGGCAGGCCGAAAGGCATGCGAACGTAGCTGTGTGGTGGACCCTCGCAACGTCCCACGCGCGAAGGCTAGAGGCGCTCCTGAGACGCGGCTCGGTTGAGCCCTGGGAAGTCAATGCAGACATGTAGCCCGCCATCCTCGCCTGGATGGGGAGCTACGCCGGGCAGACGGCGATCCCCGTGCATGGCTCTTGATTCCTGAAGCTCCTGAGCGGTCTTGGTGATGAACTCCTGAGGGTTGGGCCTTCCTTGCCCCATGCCTTCCTGAGGAAAACGTGCTGCGAAGCATGCCTCCAAGTGGTGCCTGGGCGCCTCCCTCGTGATCTTGGCAAAGTCTGAGGCCCTCCAGAAGAGAGCCCCCGAGCCCTGCCCGAGGAGGGCGCCGGGCGCGCCTTCCTATGCGATGGAGGGAGGCGCCCCTTGCACGGGCGCGGATCCTGACGCGGCACCTCCTGAGATGCCAACCTCCTGTGGCCTTGAGCTGGGCGATGTCTTCTTCTTCTTGGGAACTGCCTCAGGAGGGTTCTTGCTCTTGCTGTCTGGGTCCTCGATTGATGCAGCTTGGAAGGCGCGCTCAAGGGAGCACACCACATCCTTCTCTTCGCAGGGGACTGTGATGATTCCGCCACTTCCTGGCATCTTGAGGACATTGTAGCCATGGTGGGTCACTGCCATGAACTTGGCCAGGGCTAGATACCTGAGGATGGCATTGTATGGCAGGCGAATGTGGGCAACGTTGAAGTCGATGAGCTCTGTACGGTAATTGTTGCGTTGTCCAAAAGTGAGAGGGAGGCGGACCTGCCCTATCGGGGTGGTGGAGCCATCAGTGGCTTGGTAGGCTGAAGTTGATCATATGGCACTTGAAGGTTGTTGAATGTCTCGACGGACAGAACGTTGAGTCCTGAGAGTCCTAGTAACTTGCACGTTGCTGATGACTGGGGAACAAAGCATTGGGAGGACACCAGCTGTAGTCGCACACTTGAGTTGATCTGCTGAGCTGAAAGTGATGGCGCATGTGGACCATCTGAGCGGGCGCATGGCCTCGAGCTTGGGGAGGACTGCATTCACCTCGCGAGCAAACTGCTTGGAGATGCGCTGAGAGGCTAGGGCCTGGGCACCGCCCAAGATGCAAGCGATAGCACATGGCTCCTGGAAGCCCCCAGCCCCCTCGTCCTGGTGGTGGTCGTCATTCCTTATTGGCGGTGGCGGCAGAGGAGGAAGGCCTACGTTGCCCTGCGGGTGATCCTTGCGAGGTTGATCCCTCCAAGCTCCCTCGCGAGGCCAGTCCTGCCAGCGATCCTTGCGAGGTCGGTCACGCCACTCCTGGCGAGGGCCTCGGTCATCCCATCGTCCTTCGCCTCTTCCTCCTCCTCGGCCGTAGCCCCGGTCGTTGCGCTCGGGGCGTCGACCGATGCGTCCTTCTCGAACGGCCCTAAGCTCCTAGCATTCGTTGGTGTTGTGGGTGTAGAGGTTGTGGTAGGCGCAGAATCGGCTACCCTTGGATGACTCCGGCTGGTCCCTGCCGCGCTTCGTGTCTGGTTCTGCTGCGAGTACGGCTGCTCCTTTGCACTTCATGTCCTTGGCCTTGGCCTTCTTCTCTTCTAGGTCAGCGGCTGGAAGCTCGAGGAGGGAGAGGCACCCTTCCTCAGCTCTTGCGCACTTGGTCGCTAGCAGCTCCAGAGATGTGCATAGATCCTCGTGGATGGCGAGTTCCTCCTTCATCTTGATGTCGCGTACGCCATCAGAAAACGATGAGATGATGGCCTCCTCTTTCACCTTGGGGATCTTGAGGTGAGCGCTGTTGAAGCGCTGGATGTACTTCTGCAGGGCCTCTCCAGGCTGCTGCTTGATGCGGCGCAGGTCGCCCACGGCCGGAGGGCGGTCGCGAGTGCCCTGGAAGTTGGTGATGAAGCGGCTACGCATCTCATCCCAAGATGAGATCGAGCCGGGAGGCAGGTACAGGAGCCAGGTGCGGGCACCATCCTTGAGCGCCATGGGAAACCAGTTTGCCATGACCTTTTTGTCTCTATTGGCCGCCTCGATGCCCAGCTCGTAGAGCTGCAGGAACTCCGCGGGGTCAGCAGTGCCGTCGTAGCGAGGAGACAGATCCGGCTAGAACTTGCCGGGCCAGGTGACGCTGCACGGCTCGGTGGTGAAGGCACGACAGCCTGCTGTGGCCACCGGAGCCTTTTGCTGACGCGGGGCTTGCTCTTGATGGTTCCCGTGTGCCGCCGCCAGGGGAAGCATGGGGTCTTGGCGTGCTGGTGCAGGGATGCGGTCTTGACGTGCTGGTGCAGGGAGCACGTGAGTGCCTTCTTGAGGCCGAGGAATTTCTTGGCAGCTTCTTTCTTGCTGCGCGGGCGCCGGACGCCGTGGGTCACATCTAGGGGCCGCGCGCCTTGGAGCCAGGGCGCCTTCTTGGGGAGGAGGTGGCGGAGGCGCTCCCTGAGCCGCATCGCCCATGCATGATGGAGGGCGAGGCAGCGAGAGGTACGTTAGTGCAGGAGCTCATGTGCCAGGAGCAACGCGGCCTACGCGTCCGTGGGGGCGCGATGAGTGTGAGACGACGAACCAGCTGGGGTCAATGACGGAGTGGCGGTGCGGCCTTCCCGCCGCACCGAGGGGTGCAGCGAAGACACTTGCTACTCGTTCCCCTCCAGGCCGGTGGCAGCAGGCAACGGAGAACGACGAGGAGGCCCGCCGACGGGAGCCGTCTGGGCGACGCGGGCAACGAGAGCAGCCCGGCGCTTGGCGCGAGCTCGGCGAGCGTCTACCATGGATGCGACGAAGCGATGGGACGCGGATCAGCGGAGGAAAGATTTTGGCGCACCCCTACCTGGCGCGCCAAATGTCGGATATCGGGTTCCGGCGAAACCCTTAAGGTTCGAACTCTGGGGTGCGCACGAAGATCTTCTCCCTACCGATACACGCCCCAAAACCTCGCCGCAATTTTAAGCTAGCACGATGAACAACACAAGAGACACAAGGTTTATACTGGTTCGGGCCACCGTTGTGGTGTAATACCCTAATCCAGTGTGTGGTGTGGTGGATGGCCTCTTGGGCCGATGAGGAACAGTACAGAGGAAGAACAACCTCGCGAGAGGTGTTCTTGTGGTGATGCGGTGTTCTACTTAGGAAGGGTTCGATCCCCAATCCCTTCTTCTATGGTGGCTAGCCCTATATATAGAGGCCCTGGTCCTCTTTCCAAATATTGAGCGGGAAGGAAGCCAACAACAACCATTTTGTAAGGGGCAGCTAGTACAAGCTATCCTGACTAAAGGTGGTCATCGACTGCCAAAGGCTCTGGTGATGACGCCGTCTTGGGCTCCACGGTGAACTCCGTCCTACCGTCATGCTGGTCTTGGTCTCGTTGCACTGATATGGAAACCTTTTCTTGATGCCTTGGTACCCCGCGCCTGCGCTTGCCCCTTTTGCACCAAAGAGGAAACGAGGACACTGCGCAGGCTGGTGCCCGCCTGGTCTTAATCGTCATGGCTTGCGTCATGAGCACCTTGCGAGGTACCCCTCGCCTTGATCTCTCCGCCTCCTCGCGAGCTTGCCTGGCGAGGCCGCCCATGAGGAGGCCTTGTGTCGTCCGCCCTTGTTCAAAGCAAGCGTTTCCAATGCTGAGGATCGGTTGACTTGAAGTTCATTTCATTGCTTCTTATTTGTTGTGTGATGAAAACTTAGTATTTATAATGTATCCTCGTTGTCATTGTGGGTTGATGATCTGTTGTATGTAATAAAATGATATGCCTGTGATAAACTTACTAAATTTATGAATGGCTTTCGAGTCGCTCCTCTGAGTGGGTGCTGCGACGAGGCAAAAAATATTTTCCGAATACATAATTGTACGTGCATTGCAACAAGTTATCGGATGAGGCCAATCAACAATAGTACACTATTTGTACTAGCTTCACATGCTTCGCACGTCAGGCGGGTGTTTTACTGTAGCTATGAATCCCATCATCCTAGGTCCTCGGATGAGTCCAGTAGAAATTGCATTCTGATGTTTGGGTTTAAACTTTCAGAACTGCTGCACTATCTCTACATCTACGTATACGTAATACAACAAGTTTTAAACTTCAGACCAGCCACCCACCCTCACAAAGAACACTTTTTAACCTAGAACAGACTCCAGGAAATTTGTCCACAGTGTGAGGTGGGCCATATGTTAATGTGTTCGTTGTACATAACCAGCACCTCGAATCATCGATACTACTACTATATAGTAGTAGGGTGGCATGGGCCAGAACAAGCATTCACATCCAGGAGTACGACACACGCCACCAGCATGACTTCCATCTGACACCATATTTCTTGGAGTCTGTGCTACAGCTATCTCTTCAACCTCGTCGTTTCTCTAACTCAGCCATCGCGCGGCTGACGAGGTGGGGGTTTGCCGATAGTCGGTTTCCTCAACTACGGTCCCACTTCTAAGGCCAACTCCAACGCATGACCCCAAACGGACCTTCATTTTGCTCGGATTCTGTCTGTTTGGGTAGGACAATGGGGTCGTGCCCGGGCCATTTCTCGTATGCGGTGGCCGTGCGCCCAACGCGCAGACGCATCCTGGCCGCGTACATTTTTCTTTGCAAACACATATCTTTTTTTATCACTGATTTTTGGTACATGGAAATACATCAGCAAAATTTGACTAGAAAAGCCAGACCAAAGAAAACAAGAACCACAAGAATACATTTTAGAAGATATCCAACTTCCATAACTGCTCCTGTAAGTTGGATTAGTGCCTTCTCGATGCATTCATTGTTGATCTGCAGAGGCCCGATCTTGCGTGCTTCTTTCTTCTTCAAGTGTAAAGAAGTAGATGTTGCTTCCTCGCATCTAGTCTCATGTCTAGCCTCTATTCTATCAACAAGTGCACTAGTCTCATATCTAGCCTCTATGCTAGCAAAAAGTGCTAGAACATCTACTAAATTGCGCTCTATCAATATATCGATGTACTCTTCTTCCGAATACCAAAACTTGCATCCATTCTACACAATAAAATTTTAAGTTAGCACAACTAGTCTAATCCGAGAGCACAACCGAAGATTTGGTCGAGTCCTTCCTCCTTTTGCCGACACGTGGGACATCCAACATCCAGGTCGTGTCATGCAAGAAAATGGAGTGGTAGTTGAAGCCACATGATGTGCATCTTGGGTTAAACTGTAAATAGAATCTTACTACTCTTGAGTAACTCCAAAAGCGGCCACCAAAGATCTTTATTGGATTTGTTTTTCATCACCAGCACGTCGAGGTGAAAGATGTGCAGGTTCAGTGGGTCCTCTTGTGTTTTCACTGACATGTGGGACCACATATGAGCAAACAGACGATGGGCTCCGCGCGTCTGCTGGCTGACTGAGAAGAGAGATAGAGGAAGGCTGAGCACTGACTCTAGGAAATTTGTTCTACCTAACCAGCACCTCGATATAGGCTCGATATAGTGGGGTGGAATGGGCCATAACTAGCATTCACGTCTAGCAGTACGATGCACGCCACCCACATGAGTCCCATCCGACACCAATTTTCTTGGAGTCCGTGCTACAACCATCTCTTCTCCCTCCTGTTTTCTCAGCCATCACGCGATGAGCGGGGTGGGGGTTTGCCGATAGTCGGTTTGCTCAACTGCGGCCCACTTGTAAGTGAAAATGCAACACATCACACATTCCCCCTTGAGCGGCGTGCCGGACCAACCGTGTGGGGGTGCGACGCGAACACAGCAGACTTTTCCTTTTGAACTTGTAACTTGTAAAATTTGGTTCTGCTCCATGGCCCAACCGATAGATAGAAATAATGATTTTCCCTAGAGTAATGAGAAGTTTGATTCTGGCGCGGTTCATGCATGGAGTACGTACGAAAATTATGAAGTTAATGCGAAAGGTAAGATAATTACTAGCAGTACCATATACTACTACATGGATTTGACAGAAAGATAAAAATACATACGGATCCATCAATGACATCCTCACGACCTAGTGCGCCGGGTCACCAACCGACGTGTGAGGAGCAGCGGCGTTGGCGGCGAGCTCAACGTGCTTCTGAACGATGTCATCCAAGGTTGCCCTGCGGTCCAAGAAGGCCAGCGTCCTATCATCCTCCTCTTGCATGTAGTAGTCCTTGTGGATGATTTGCACGTAGACGTGGGTGATTATGTCGATGGTGTCTTGCTGCGCCAGGCGCTGCGTGGCGAGCACGACCTCGAGGTGGACATACTCCGGTGCGACGGCGGGCAGTCGCAGGGCCACTAGTGCGTTGAAGAGGTTGTCACCATAGTGGTCGTTGAGGGTGGCGGGCATCACAGAGCCTGGGCGCATGGGCTGGAGGCGTACGTCAAGGTCGTCCGCGAGCTTCTTGACGACGGTGAACATGTCGAGGAAGCCGACGAGGACCTCATCGAACAAGGAGACGAAGCTGTCGTCCAAGCGGCCCCTCGCCCTGGCGGCCTCAAGCACTACCTGGAGACGTTCCTCGGTGCCGGGCTGTAGGCTGGCATCGAGGACCATCTGGCACAGCCGGCTGATACTCGCGCTCATCGCCTCCATGGGTCTAGCTTAGCTTCTAGTCAACTGATCTTACGATTGGAGTGATCACTCTTGCCCTTGGTTAGCGTGCGTAGGTGCGTAGGATTTTGTACTAGATTGGACTGGTGGGGAGCCTTTATATGAGAAGTGCAGACTGCGTTGAATTCACGTGCGTGTTGACCATCTACTCCTCGGCCCTCTACTACACCTGCCTTTGGCTGTATGACAGGTGGGCCAGCCACCCGTTGGGCCCACGTGTCATGCACCCAAAGGCAGGTGCAGTAAGTCAATGAAGCTGCGTCCCCCTCCGTGCTAGTGCAGTATAGTCATCTCACCGGACCTCTAGTTGGGGCCAAACAAGAGAAGTTTGATGTTTACTGGTTTATTGGTCCCCTTTGCATTTTGCGCTAAGTTTTGACCTTTGATTTAACTAATAAAATGTTAATGTATGTAACCAAAAATGTTGTGTAAGTCACCTTACGAAAACCAAATAATCCCAAAACACCCAGGCACCGTACATTAACTCCCTCCTCATTTCTTATTTCGTAACATATCAACCAATGAGAGATGCGGGCCGTGCATGCTTTCAATGACTTGAGACTACCAAACATGACATGCAGTGGTTAGTTCATTGCATGTAATCCTATTAATTAGCAAAAAGACATTAAGTTCTCTCGACGATAGGAACAAAACAATACACCACGTTGTCGGAGTAATTGGCCACGGGTACCCCGAAGACGGCGAGACAATAAATCAAAACATCGGGGCTAGCGAAGCCCCTCAGTCCGACTGCCCGGCCGCTCCTGCCAGCTCCCCGTCCGACTGCTCTGCCCGGCCGGTTGCCGGCTACCGACAGCTCCAACCAGCCGGCTGCCGACAGCTCCAACCAGCCGGCTGCCGACTGCAGGTCGACCCGACACCGACAAGACCCCGACGAGACGGCCATACCTCGGACAAGACAACCGTACCGCGATGCCATCATGTACAGTGTCACTTGTCCCTGGGCACTATTTATGAAGTGACCCAGGAGACAAGCATGACACCCACATCATGCCCTCATGTCCACCACATAGCTTAGATAGTAAGCTAGCTCCACACTATATATAGCTATCCGTCCATCCATCCATCCACTCTCACATTCACTCACGCATGAGCTCATACACATCCGTTCGGCCATAAGCCATGGGCATAGCCGGCCACTAGAGCATGCCTCATACAGGCATATACAAAGTCAGATACCCATGGTACTGATCCCGGATACAGTCCTAGGAGCAACTCTGTACCAGATATATCAGATATACTTAGACATGCATGATTAGGGGTATTATCTCTCCGGAGAGCCCCGAACCTGGGTAAACTACTGCGTGCTATTCGCATACTCGCTTCCGGGCCTATCAGCAGCAGTCTTGTCCTCACACGAAGCCACCTTGTGGCATATGTCGTCTTGCACCCCCCGTGAGAATACCACGACATTTGGCGCCCACCGTGGGGCGGTACTATGCTACCGCGCTGCTGCTGGTTTCGCAGACTGGGCGGGACCATCTTCGTCTTCACCGCCAAGGCGTCCCGCCGACTCTCTGATAGCGCTCGGGGGCTCGACTTCGACCCGCCCCCAGAGCGGCCGCGCGGGATGGCATGTCCTCGTCATCGGCCTCGCCGCCTTCGTCATCACCCCGTTGCGACGCCGGCTGTCCGTCCGCGCGCACGCCGCGCGCGGGTCTTCGCTTCAGTCGGCCTTGTCTGTCCACGCGCCGCTCGCGTCTGCTTTCCTTCGCGTCGCGCCTTGCTCCGGCCGACACACACGTTCGCTCATCCATATACTGTCTGTGCAAGCTAGCTAGCTTCTAAGTCAAACAATAGTCAAATAGTCAAACCATTGGCCATACACTAGCAAAATACTACCCAGACTACACCATACACCATGCATAGTCCACATGCAACCCAGATGATAGCCATACAGCCATACTCATCCCAAACCATGCTCGTACACTAGCCAGACTGAAGTTGGACAGTGCGTGTGCATTTATCGGATAATGGCCATGCGGAGCATCGCTCTCCGCTCTGCTCCATCCCGGCCCCGCGTCTCTCCGCGTGCGCCCTCGCGGCCGGCTCCCGTCCCGCAGCCGGCCTTCGCCTCGCGCGTCGGGTCCCCGCTCGCTGGCCGCCTCGCCCTCCCGCGCGACCGCTGGCCGGGTCCCACGCGGGCCTATGCCTCGCGACCGCTGCCGTCCGGCTGCTCTGCATCGACCGCCAGCGTGCCTGCTGGCCAAAGCCGGCTCCAGCGCCTCCACCAACCGGAGCCGGCTGCCGCCCGTCGCCGCTCTCACTGCTGGGCCTCGCGCGCCGCTCTGCCATGGCTGCGTCTCGCTCGCCGCCTCGTAGTTCCATCCGGCTCCGCCCCTGATCCGCCTCGCGCGCCCCGCGCCTGCGTCGCCAGCCCGGCCTCGCTGGCTCCGGCTCCCGCGCGCCCGTCGTTCTCCGCTTCCACCCGGCTGCGTCGCGGCGCCCGCGCCGTCTCCCCATGCTGGCCCTACGCTGCCCGCCCCGCGGCCGACTCCGGGTCGCCGGTGCCACCAGCCGGCTTGTGCCTGGCCGGCTCCTCTCCGTCCGCCGGCTGCCGCTGCGCTGGCCGGTTCCCTGTCGCCGCCCGCGTCGCGTCGTCGCTCCACCCCGAGTGCTGCTTCTGCCCGCTACCCGGCCTCCGCCAGCTCGGCCCCGGGCCGACTGCTCCTCACCGCCGTCCCCGCGCGCCGCCTCCGCCTTGCCACGCCGGCCGGTTCGCCGCCGCCACCTCTCGCGCGTGGCTCCGCCTGCGCCCGTCCTGCCTGCCAGCTCCTACGCTAGCCGGCCCCACCGCGCTCGCCTGCTCCCGTAGCCGGCTCGCCACCAGTCGGCCTCGCGTCTCCGCCGAATCACGCCCCAGCCGACTATTCAAGAAAAATCAACAGACGGCTGCTCCATGCGGAGCCCTAAAAAAAATAAAAATGAAGAGCTGTGTCCGACTGCTCAAAGCCGTCTCGGAGAAAAAGAAAAGGCCGTCTGCCTGCTGTGGCTGAGTGCCCGATCCGGCTGAGAAAAGGATGCGGGTGCTAGAAGAAAGAAAAGAGGTGGCCCGGCTGCCCAAAGAAAAGTCAAGCCGGCTGCCCAATAAGCAAAAGAAATAAAGAAGGGTCCGACTCCCCGCGTAGAGCCGGACAAAAAAAAAGAAGAAGACAAAGTAGTGGCCGGGAGATCCGGCCCGACTGCTCAGCAGTCGACCCGAATCTCGGACGCTACTCCCAGCGGGTGCGCTGACGCGCCCGCGCGAAGAAGAAAACAAAGTAGTCGCCGGGAGATCCGGCCCGACTGCTCAGCAGTTGGCCCGAATCTCGGGGGCTACACCCTGCGGGTGCGCTGGCGCGCCCCCGCGAAGATTGGAGACAAGATAAGAGTTTTGTCCGGCCGCCAGCAGCCGGCAGAAGAGAAAAAAAAGAAGGGCGTTGCAAGACGCCTCACCACCTGGCCGGTCGAGCCTGACCGGCGGGACCCCCCCTTCGAGCACCTGGGGGCTCGAAGGCCACACCCAGCGGGTGCGTCGGCGCACTCCGCGAGCGCCGAGATGCGCCAGCTGTCTTCGGCAAACTCCGCCTCGGCTACATGAAAATCAATGTGAGCTCCTCACCCGCATATTTTTGCATCACGCAAGCACGGATAACCCTGAGCGATGCTCGGGAGCTATCTCCGCATTTTTATTGCAGTTGCACCACTGTTTGCACCGGCGCCGCCAGAGTTGGCCCGGGGGCTGGCCGCTTGGCCTGAGACGTTTTTTCCCGGAGACGGCTTAGTAGCGTGTGCAGTACCAAAGGCCCACCTCTCAGCAGAGCGGCTGTCCGGCTAGTAAGAGCAAAAGCTGGAGGTCACCCCACGTGAAAAAACGTCCGGGAAGAGAAACGCTTCGGGCGACCTGACCGTTTCCTTTATGAGTATCTGCTCGATTAAATCCGCTCCCTGAGTCTGAGTACTGTACACTCCACTTCACGGTCCACTCTCAGCCACAGACCGCAGAGCAGCTGTCCGGCGAGCGAGAGCACAAGCCAAAAAGCGGAAGGAACACGAAAAAGATTGAAGGGGGCTCGGACGAAACCGAGTCGGCACCCTCCGCATAAAATTTGCAATGCTTAAAACATTCATTTGATATATCTGCATGGACTAACTTTGTCTTTTGCATGATCATTTTTGCGAACACCCGCTAAAAAATCTCCGCCCAACTTTGCCAAGTTGCCCGGAGGCTTGGGGGCTACTGTCGGAGTAATTGGCCACGGGTACCCCGAAGACGGCGAGACAATAAATCAAGACATCGGGGCTAGCGAAGCCCCTCAGTCCGACTGCCCGAGCGCTCCTGCCGGCTCCCCGTCCGATTGCTCTGCCCGGCCGGTTGCCGGCTACCGACAGCTCCAACCAGCCGGCTGCCGACAGCTCCAACCAGCCGGCTGCCGACTGCAGCTCGACCCGACACTGACAAGACCCCGACGAGACGCCCATACCTCGGACAAGACAACCGTACCACGATGCCATCATGTACAGTGTCACTTGTCCCTGGGCACTATTTATGAAGTGACCCAGGAGACAAGCATGACACCCACACCATGCCCTCATGTCCACCACATAGCTTAGATAGTAAGCTAGCTCCACACTATATATAGCTATCCATCCATCCACTCTCACATTCACTCACGCATGAGCTCACACACATCCATTCGGCCATAAGCCATGGGCATAGCCGGCCACTAGAGCATGCCTCATACAAGCATATACAAAGTCAGATACCCATGGTACTGATCCCAGATACAGCCCTAGGAGCAACTCTGTACCAGATACATCAGATATACTTAGACATGCAGGATTAGGGGTAGTATATCTCCGGAGAGCCCCGAACCTGGGTGAACTACCGCGTGCTATTCGCATACTCGCTCCCGGGCCTATCAACAGCAGTCCTGCCCTCACACGAAGCCACCTTGTGGCATATGTCGTCTTGCGCCCCCCCCCGTGAGAATACCACGACACACGTATTTATTTACAGAGGGAGTAGTACATTTTTTGTGACATGCATTACTAGATATTGCTAGCCAAATACTAAAATCCAGATGGACGTGGTAGTACTACTAAATCCAGACGGTGTTGCTAGTACTAGTAGTAGTACTACCAATGTAGTAGCACTGTACTACCCATTGGTCAAATTATTACGTGCTGCTCCTCACAGTGAAGTGACAAGACCCTGCGCCGGAGATGACACCTGAGTATAGGCGCCGTGTTCGGCATACCATAGTCAGCCTCACCGTCTGCAATCACTATCATCATGGCTGTAGAGCTAGCCTGCTTACAACTAGCCGTGTTCGACATAATTTCCCGTGCGTAGATGCCCGTGCATTGCACGGAACACCAAGATTGGGGGGTGGACGACGCCGGCAGCAGCCGTCGCGCCGGATTTTTCCATGGCCTTCTAGATGTGGTGGGGAGGAGATAAGGCTGATTGTGAGAGACAAGGAGTTGTTTGTAAATAGGGAACAAATGCGGGCATCTTTTTGCAAAACTGGAGAAGTTTGGTTTGTATGCGTCAGATCTAGATCCGACGGCTATTGGTGAAAGATGGCAGGCACAACATCATCACCAACTCAGGACTTGTTTGATTCGCAGGATTTTGAAAATGCAGGAATAGGACACGACAATATTACAAGTTTCAAATTGATATTACAAATGTTAGGAGTAATGCTGCACCTACGAAGAGGGAATTACTAGGAAGTTTATGTAAGAACTTTCGTTACTTTAGGTGGATGCAGCATTATCATACAAACTAAAATCCAGCACCCTAACAAGTCACTAATGGGCAAATAAGTTTTCGAGTCTCTGGCCACTTGATGTTTCAAAAACAAATTCAGCTTCTGCGGAGACTTTGTCATTTAGGCTTAGACACTTGCGGTGATCAGCACACCATTCATTGTTGTGCCAGAGAACGCCAAATCTCATTACCTTGAGCACACTTGCCTCCAGAACAAAGAACCTGGCCAATTTAATCTCAGATGTGATGCCTCGGTAGTCGATCAAATCAATTTTTGTAAGATGGAGATCAAGGCATTCGATGAGATTGTTATAGTGCAGCACATTTTTCACTTTCGGGTCTTTTTTTATTTGCAAAAGAATATAACATATTAGAGGAGCTGGCTGTATAAGATTGCCGTGTCATTAAGAGGTACCAATATCATTCGCTCATACGGTAGGGTTGGCTGGCTAGTGATATTCTCTCTCTCTCTTTCTCTCTCCCCCCCTCTCTCTCTCTTTCTCTTTCCTCTCATTTACCTAGGATCACGTGAAGAGCTTGGGCATTTGTTGCCTTCCACTATGTGGCCGATGCCATATTTTTCAAAAGTATGCCACATAATACGCATCGGTGTCAAATCAAAAGATTTTGGCACCGCTCTCGTGATGTGAGAGAGTTGGCACCGCTGTGCACACAGACCCACATGTATAAACAAATCAATCAAACCAACTACACCAGCCTCTCACTCTCCCAAACAAGTGTTTTTTATTGCCTCAGTCCTCTATCTCTCTCTCTCTCCCACGCAAGTGTTTTTTCATTGCGTGAGTTAATTTGGCACTGGAGCAAAGTAGGTGATCCAGATTGGGGCACCAGGTGAGCAATGGAGGGGCGTCGATGCCAAATGCATCACAAGTGAATTTGGCACATGTTTTGGCCTACATAGTGGAGGGCCGTTATAGCCCACTTTTGAACTACCTCGTATTTAGTATAAAATTTTGACCATAGATTTACCTAAGAAAATACCAATGCATGTCACTAAAAATTATACCATTTGAAATTATGTTCAAATACGAATCCAGTGATATAGTTCTTAGTGACATGCATTAACATTTTGTCAGTTAAATCTATGGTCAAATTTTGATACTACAAAATAGGAAGAGTAAACCAGGACGGAGGTAGTACTTGCTCTTAGGGTAACCATAGAGTTACTAGTCTAAGTTACTTTCCACTATGACTAGCCTAGGCTACTATAGTAGTACAACAAAAAAATGATGCAGGTGATCACGTGAGAAAAAAATACTAAAAACATTTCTTTCGGTGCAGCGCGTAGATGCAGTTTTGAACACTACACTTGTCATCGTAATTTGGGAAAATTACGAAAAAATTGAGCTACGTTCTGATTACCGTTTACTAATAGGAAAGAAGTTTCACCTCGATGAGTAGCTTCTCCGTGCACAGAAAGCATGTAAGGAATCCAACAACTTGATCCAGATTGGGGCCGATAGATTTTATTGCCAAGATCTTCACTGTGTGCATAGACTGGGTCAAGCTTGTGGGAATCATTTTGTGAAAGACAGTCGTAAATACATCAAGAAGAAATTTAAAAATGTGAATTTCAAGAAGACGGAGAAGAAGATGAGTGTTGTACCTGAATGATTACGTATCCAATAAAGAATTCAGAGAATTTGGCAGATGAGTACACCAACACTGTCAATTTCGGCGCGCCAATGACCCTGATTTTTGTTGGACCTTCTAGATCCGATACAAGCAATCTCTCAAGGAAAGGCGCATTCTCAATGACCATAACGTGGAACAGGTGGAGTGATCTCTTCCCAATTGATGTCTTGTTGCGGGGCCAGCAAGACACATAAATCCATTAGAGATTCGTCGAGGCGATGTGGAGGCTAATGAACCCGTGGATCTGCTCAAGACGAAGGTACTCGAGCGCGGTACAGCTGCGGAGCAGGTGCTCCATAGCCTTCTCCGAGATGACAACGTCGAAGAGGTCGAGCTGCTTGAGTTGAGGGAGAAGAAGGGCGGGCGCGGCATTAATCTGGGGAAGATAGCAGGAGTTGAAGCTGGCGCGACGCAACGTTGGCGTGAGGCGGAGCGCGGACGGCGGCAGAGAGCGACATCGTCCAATGATATGTCCATTTTGCATCATGCTTTTATATCAATATTTATAGCATTATGGGCTGTTATTACACATTATATCTCAATACTCATGGCTATTCTCTCTTATTTTACAAGGTTTACCATGAAGGGGGGAATGCCGACAGCTGGAATTCTGGCTGGAAAAGGAGCAAACAATGGAAACCTATTCTGCACTGCTCCAAAAATCCTGAAACTCCACGAAACTTATTTTTGGAATTAATAAGAATTATTGAAACACCTCAGGGGCCCACACCCTGGCCAGGAGGGTGGGGGGAGCGCCCACCCCTACTGGGCGCGCCCCTTGTCTCCTGGGCCCCTTGGTGGCCCTTGTTGGAAATATGCCCTAGAGACAATAATAAATTAGTTATTATTGTATTTCCTTGTTCATGATAATCATTTATTATCCATGCTATAATTGTATTGATAGGAAACTCAGATACATGTGTGGGTACATAGACAACACCATGTCCCTAGTAAGCCTCTAGTTGACTAGCTCGTTGATCAACAGATGGTTACGGTTTCCTGACCATGGACATTAGATGTCGTTGATAACGGGATCACATCATTAGCAGAATGATGTGATGGACAAGACCCAATCCTAAGCCTAGCACAAAGATCGTAGTTCGTATGCTAAAGCTTTTCTAATGTCAAGTATCATTTCCTTAGACCACGAGATTGTGCAACTCCCGGATACCGTAGGAATGCTTTGGGTGTACCAAACGTCACAACGTAACTGGGTGGCTACAAAGGTGCACTACAGGTATCTCCGAAAGTGTCTGTTGGGTTGGCACGAATCGAGAGTGGGATTTGTCACTCCGTGTAAACGGAGAGGTATCTCTGGGCCCACTCGGTAGGACATCATCATAATGTGCACAATGTGACCAAGGGGTTGATCACAGGGTGATGTGTTACGGAACGAGTAAAGAGACTTCCCGGTAACGAGATTGAACAAGGTATCGGTATACCGACGATCGAATCTCGGGCAAGTACTATACCTTTAGACAAAGGGAATTGTATACGGGATCGATTGAGTCCTTGACATCGTGGTTCATCCGATGAGATCATCATGGAACATGTGGGATCCAACATGGGTATCCAGATCCTGCTGTTGGTTATTGACCGGAGAACGTCTCGGTCATGTCTACATGTCTCCCGAACCCGTAGGGTCTACACACTTAAGGCTCGATGACGCTAGGGTTATAAAGGAAGTTTGTATGTGGTTACCGAATGCTGTTCGGAGTCCCGGATGAGATCCCGGACGTCACGAGGAGTTCCGGAATGGTCCGAAGGTAAAGATTTATATATGGAAAGTTGTTGTTCGGGTTCCAGGAAGAGTTCGGGTTTTTCCAGTATTGTACCGGGAAGCTTCCATAAGGTTCCGGAGGATTCCGGAGGGGTCCGAAGGTCCGGAAATTGTTCCACCACGTCCAATACAGTAGCATGGGCTGTAAGGGGGCGCCCTAGCCTTAATGGGCCAGGGGCACCAGCCCCCCAAGGCCCATGCGCATAGGAAGGGGGAAACCCTAAGGGGGAGGGCCTCCACTTGACTTGGGAGGCACTCCTCCCCCCTTGGCCGCCGCCCCAACCCTAGATGGGATCTAAGGGGGCCAGCCCCCTCTTCCCCCCACCTATAAATAGTGGAGGGGTGGGAGGGCAGCCGCACCCCAAGTTCTGGCGCAGCCCTCCCCCTCTCCCAAGTACTCCTCTTCTCCCGCGGTGCTTGGCGAAGCCCTACAGGATTGCCACGCTTCTCCACCACCACCACGCCGTCGTGCTGCTGCTGGATGGGGTCTTCCCCAACCCCTCCCTCTCTCCTTGCTGGATCAAGGCATGGGAGACGTCACCAGGCTGTACGTGTGTTGAACGCGGAGGTGCCGTCCGTTCGGCACTAGGATCTCCGGTGATTTAGATCACGACGAGTACGACTCCTTCAACCCCGTTCTCTTGAACGCTTCCGTTTAGTGATCTACAAGGGTATGTAGATGCACTCTCCTTCCCCTCGTTGCTAGTTTCTCCATAGATAGATCTTGGTGACACGTAATTTTTTTTTGAATTTCTGCTACGTTCCCCAACAGTGGCATCATGAGCTAGGTCTATTGCGTAGATTCTTTGCACGAGTAGAACACAAAGTAGTTGTGGGCGTTGATTTTGATCAATATGCTTACCGTTACTAGTCCAATCTTGATTCAGCGGCATTGTGGGATGAAGCGGCCCGGACCGACCTTACACGTACACTTACGTGAGACAGGTTCCACCGACTGACATGCACTAGTTGCATAAGGTGGCTAGCGGGTGCCAGTCTCTCCCACTTTACTTGGATCGGATTCGATGAAAAGGGTCCTTATGAAGGGTAAATAGCAATTGACATATCACGTTGTGGTTTTTGCGTAGGTAAGAAACGTTCTTGCTAGAAACCCTTAGCAGCCACGTAAAACATGCAAACAACAATTAGAGGACGTCTAACTTGTTTTTGCAGGGTATGCTATGTGATGTGATATGGCCAAGAAGAATGTGATGAATGATATGTGATGTATGAGATTTATCATGTTCTTGTAATAGGAATCACGACTTGCATGTCGATGAGTATGACAACTGGCAGGAGCCATAGGAGTTGTCTTTATCTATTGTATGACCTGCGTGTCATTTAACAATGCCATGTAATTACTTTACTTTATTGCTAACCGGTAGCCATAGTAGTAGAAGTAATAAGTTGGCGAGACAACTTCATGGAGACACGATGATGGAGATCATGATGATGGAGATCATGGTGTCATGCCGGTGACGATGATGATCATGGAGCCCCGAAGATGGAGATCAAAAGGAGCAAAATGATATTGGCCATATCATGTCACTTTTTGATTGCATGTTATGTTTATCATGTTTATGCATCTTATTTGCTTAGAACGACGGTAGTAAATAAGATGATCCCTCATTAAAATTTCAAGAAAGTGTTCCCCCTAACTGTGCGCCGTTGCGAAAGTTCGTCGTTTCGAAGCACCACGTAATGATCGGGTGTGATAGATTCTTACGTTCACATACAACGGGTGTAAGCCAGATTTACACACGTGAAACACTTAGATTGACTTGACGAGCCTAGCATGTACAGACATGGCCTCGGAACACAAGAGACCGAAAGGTCGAGCATGAGTCGTATAGTAGATACGATCAACATGAAGATGTTCACCGATGATGACTAGTCCGTCTCACGTGATGATCGGACACGGCCTAGTTGACTCGGATCATGTAATCACTTAGATGACTAGAGGTATGTCTATCTGAGTGGGAGTTCATAAGATGAACTTAATTATCCTGAACATAGTCAAAAGATCTTTGCAAATTATGTCATAAGCTCGCGCTTTAGTTCCACTGTTTAGATATGTTCCTAGAGAAAATATAGTTGAAAGTTGACAGTAGCGATTATGCGGACAATAGAAAGCTTATGTCCTTAATGCACCGCTCACTGTGCTGAATCCCAAACGTCGTCTGTGGATGTTGCGAACATCGAACACACGTTTTGATAACTACGTGATAGTTCAGTTAAACGGTTTAGAGTTGAGGCACCAAAGACGTTTTTGAAATGTCGCGAAACATATGAGATGTTTCGAGGGCTGAAATTGGGATTTCAGGCTCGTGCCCACGTCAAGAGGTATGAGACCTCCGACGATTTTCTTAGCCTGCAAACTAAGGGAGAAAAGCTCAATCGTTGAGCTTGTGCTCAGATTGTCTGAATGCGACAATCACTTGAATCGAGTGGGAGTTGATCTTCCAGAGATAATGATGTTTCTCCAAAGTCATTGCCACCAAGCTGCTAGAGCTTCGTGATGAACTATAACATATCACGGATAGATATGATGATCCTTGAGGTATTCGCGATGTTTGACGCCGCGAAAGTAGAAATCAAGAAGGAGCATCAATTGTTGATGGTTGGTGAAACCACTAGTTTCAAGAAGGGCAAGGGCAAGAAGGGATACTTCATGAAACGGCAAATCAGCTGCTGCTCTAGTGAAGAAACCCAAGGTTGAACCCAAACCCGAGACTAAGTGCTTCTGTAATAAGGGGAACAGCCACTGGAGCAGAATTACCCTAGATACTTGGTAGATGAGAAGGCTGGCAAGGTCGATAGAAGTATATTAGATATACATTATGTTAATGTGTACTTTACTAGTACTCCTAGTAGCACCAGGGTATTAAGATACCGGTTCGGTTGCTAAGTGTTAGTAACTCGAAATAAAAGAGCTACGGAATAAACGGAGACTAGCTAAAGGGGAGCTGACGATATGTGTTGGAAATGTTTCCAAGTTTGATGTGATCAAACATCGCACGCTCCCTCTACCATCAAGATTAGTATTAAACCTGAATAATTGTCATTTGGTGTTTGCGTTGAGCATAGACATGATTGGATTATGTCTATCGCAATATGGTTATTCATTTAAGGAGAATAATGGTTACTCTATTTATTTGAATAATACCTTCAATGGTCTTGCACCTAAAGGAATGGTTTATTGAATCTCGATCGTAGTGATACACATTTTCATGCCAAGAGATATAAGATAGTAATGATAGTACCACTTACTTGTGGCAGTGCCACGTAAGTCATATTGGTGTAAAACGCATGAAGAAGCTCCATGTTGATGGATCTTTGGACTCACTCGTTTTGAAAAGTTTGAGACATGCGAACCATGTCTATTGGTGTATACGCATGAAGAAACTCCATGCGGATGGATTGTTTGGACTCACTTGATTTTGAATCACTTGAGATATCCAAATCATACCACATGGGCAAGATGACTAAAAAAGCCTTGTTTTTCAGTAAAATGGAACAAGATAGCAACTTGTTGGAAGTAACACATTTTGATGTGTGCAGTCCAATGAGTGCTGAGGCATGCAGTGAATATCGTTATGTTCTTACTTCACAGATGATTCGAGTAGATGTTGAGTATATTTACTTGATGAAACACAAATCTGAATTATTGAATGTTTCAAGTAATTTCAGAGTGAAGTTGAAGATCATCATGACAAGAGGATAAAATGTCTATGATATGATCATAGAGATGAGAATCTGAGTTACGAGCTTTGGCACGCAATTAAGACATTGTGGAAATTGTTTAATTAATACCGCCTGGAACATCATAGTGTGAGGGTGTGTCCGAACATCATAGTTGCACCCTATTGGATATGGTGCGTGCCATGATGTCTCTTATCAAATTACCACTATCGTTCATGGGTTAGGCATTAGAGACAACCGCACTCACTTTAATAGGGCACCACGTAATTCTGTTGAGACGACACCGTTTGAACTATGGTTTGGAGAAACCTAAGTTGTCATTTCTTAAAAGTTTGGGGCTGCGACGCTTATGTGAAAAGTTTCATCATGATAAGCTCGAACCCAAAACGGATAAATACATCTTCATAGGATACCCAAAATGGTTGGGTATACCTCCTATCTCAGATCCGGAAGCAAAAGTAATTGTTTCTAGAAACGGGTCCTTTCTCGAGGAAAAGTTTCTCTCGAAAGAATTGAGTGGGAGGATAGTGGAGACTTGATGAGGTTATTGAACCGTCACTTCAACTAGTGTGTAGCAGGGCACAGGAAGTTGTTCCTGTGGTGCCTACACCAATTGAAGTAGAAGCTTATGATAGTGATCATGAAGTTTCGGATCAAGTCACTAACATACCTCGTAGGGTGAAAAGGATGCGTACTACTTCAGAGTGGTATGCAATCCTGTCTTAGAGGTCATGTTGCTAGGCAACAATGAACCTACGAGCTATGGAGAAACGATGGTGGGCCCGGATTCCGACGAATGGCTCGAGGCCATAAAATCCGAGAAAGGATCCATGACTTTGGAAGAAATACTTGATGGTCGTAAGGCCGTTGGGTACAGATGGATTTTAAAAGAAAGACAGACAATGATGGTAAGAATCACCATTAAGAAAGCTCGACTTGTCGTTAAGATGTTTTCTAACAAGTTCAAGGAGTTGACTACGGTGAGGCTTTCTCACTCATAGCGATGCTAAGAGTCTGTTGGAAATGGATTAGCAGTTATTGCATTATTTATGAAGTCTTGCAGATAGAATGTCAAAACATTGTTTCCTCGACAGTTTTATTGAGGAAAGGTTGTATGTGATACAAACAGAAGGTTTTGACAATCCTGAAGAACGCTAACAAATATGCAGAACTCCAGCAATCCTTCTAAGGACTGGAGTAAGCATCTCGGAGTTGGAATGTACGCTTTGATGAGATGATCAAAGATTTCGGGTTTATACAAAAGTTTATGAGAAACTTGTATTTCCAAAGAAGTGAGTGGGAGCGCTATAGAATTTCTGATGAGTATATGTTGTTGACGTATTGTTGATCAGAAATGATGTAGAATTTCTAAAAAGCATATAGGGTTATTTGAAAAGTATTTTTCAAGGGAAAACCTGGATTAAGCTACTTGAACATTGAGCATCAAGATCTATGAGGATAGATCAAAACCGCTTAATGGTACTTTCAAATGAGCATATACCTTGACATGATCTTGAAGGTGTTCAAGATGGATCAGTCAAAGAAGGAGTTCTTGCCCGAGATGTAAGGTACAAAGTTAAGACTTAAAGCTCGACCACGGCAGAATAGAGAGAAAGGACGAAGGTCGTCCCCTATGCTTCAGACGTAGGCTCTATAGTATGCTATGCTGTGTATAGCACCGGAAGTGTGCCTTGCCATGAGTCAGTCAAGGGGTACACGAATGATCCAGGAATGGATCATTGGACAGTGGTCAAAATTGTCCTTGGAGTAAATAAGGACATGTTTCTCGATTATGGAGGTGATAAAGAGTTCGGCGTAAAGGGTTACGTCAATGCAAGCTTTAACACCTATCCGAGTGACTCTGAGTAGCAAACCGGATACGTATAGTGGAGCAACCATTTGGAATAGCTCCAAGTGGAGCATGGAAGCAGCATTTATAGAATGACCTAGAGATTTGCGAAGTACATACGGATCTGAAAGTTGCAGACCCGCTGACTAAAACCTCTCTCACAAGCAAAACATGATCAAACCCCAGAACTCATTGAGTCTTAATCACATGATGATGTGAACTAGTTTAATGACACTAGTAAACTCTTTGGATGTTGGTCACATGGCGATGTGACGTGTGAATGTTAATCACATGACGATGTGAACTAGATTATTGACTCTAGTGCAAGTGGGAGACTGTTGAAAATATGCCCTAGAGACAATAATAAATTAGTTATTATTATATTTCCTTGTTCATGATAATCGTTTATTATCCATGCTATAATTGTATTGATAGGAAACTCAGATACATGTGTGGGTACATTGACAACACCATGTCCCTAGTAAGCCTCTAGTTGACTAGCTCGTTGATCAACAGATGGTTACGGTTTCCTGACCATGGACATTAGATGTCGTTGATAACGGGATCACATCATTAGCAGAATGATGTGATGGACAAGACCCAATCCTAAGCCTAGCACAAAGATCGTAGTTCGTATGCTAAAGCTTTTCTAATGTCAAGTATCATTTCCTTAGACCACGAGATTGTGCAACTCCCGGATACCGTAGGAATGCTTTGGGTGTACCAAACGTCACAACGTAACTGGGTGGCTACAAAGGTGCACTACAGGTATCTCCGAAAGTGTCTGTTGGGTTGGCACGAATCGAGAGTGGGATTTGTCACTCCGTGTAAACGGAGAGGTATCTCTGGGCCCAGTCGGTAGGACATCATCATAATGTGCACAATGTGACCAAGGGGTTGATCACAGGATGATGTGTTACGGAACGAGTAAAGAGACTTCCCGGTAACGAGATTGAACAAGGTATCGGTATACCGACGATCGAATCTCGGGCAAGTACTACACCGTTAGACAAAGGGAATTGTATACGGGATCGATTGAGTCCTTGACATCGTGGTTCATCCGATGAGATCATCATGGAACATGTGGGATCCAACATGGGTATCCATATCCTGCTGTTGGTTATTGACCGGAGAACGTCTCGGTCATGTCTACATGTCTCCCGAACCCGTAGGGTCTACACACTTAAGGTTCGATGACGCTAGGGTTATAAAGGAAGTTTGTATGTGGTTACCGAATGTTGTTTGGAGTCCCGGATGAGATCCCGGACGTCACAAGGAGTTCCGGAATTGTCCGGAGGTAAAGATTTATATATGGAAAGTTGTTGTTCGGGTTCCGGGAAGAGTTCGGGTTTTTCCGGTATTGTACCGGAAAGCTTCCAGAAGGTTCCGGAGGATTCCGGAGGGGTCCGGAGGTCCGAAAGTTGTTCCACCACGTCCAATACAGTAGCATGGGCTGTAAGGGGGCACCCTAGCCTTAATGGGCCAAGGGCACCAGCCCCCCCAAGGCCCATGCGCATGGGAAGGGGGAAACCCTAAGGGGGAGGGCCTCCACTTGACTTGGGAGGCACTCCTCCCCCCTTGGCCACCGCCCCAACCCTAGATGGGATCTAAGGGGGCCGGCCCACTCTTGCCCCCACCTATAAATAGTGGAGGGGTGGGAGGGCAGCCGCACCCCAAGTTCTGGTGCAGCCCTCCCCCTCTCCCAAGTACTCCTCTTCTCCTGCGGTGCTTGGCGAAGCCCTGCAGGATTGCCACACTTCTCCACCACCACCACGCCGTCGTGCTGCTGCTGGACGGAGTCTTCCCCAACCTCTCCCTCTCTCCTTGCTGGATCAAGGCATGGGAGACATCACCGGGCTGTACGTGTGTTGAACGCGGAGGTGCCGTCCGTTCGGCACTAGGATCTCCGGTGATTTGGATCACGACAAGTACGACTCCTTCAACCCCGTTCTCTTGAACGCTTCCGTTTAGCGATCTACAAGGGTATGTAGATGCACTCTCCTTCCCCTCGTTGCTGGTTTCTCCATAGATAGATCTTGGTGACATGTAGGAAATTTTTGAATTTCTGCTACGTTCCCCAATAGCCCTATGGTGTCCATCTTCTGCTATATGAAGGCTTTTACCCTGGAAAAAATCGTGGGCAAGCTTACGGGACAAAACTCCGCCGCCACGAGGTGGAACCTTGGCGGTTTTAATCTAGAGCTCCGGCAGAGCTGTTCTGCCGGGGACATTTCCCTCCGGGAGGGGGAAATCATCACCATCATCATCACCAACGATCCTCTCATCGGGAGGGGGTTAATCTCCATCAACATCTTCACCAGCACCATCTCCTCTCAAAACCCTAGTTCATCTCTTGTATCCAATCTTGTATCAAAACCACAAATTGGTACCTGTGGGTTGCTAGTAGTGTTGATTACTCCTTGTAGTTGATGCTAATTGGTTTAATTGGTGGAAGATCATATGTTCAGATCCTTAATGCATATTATTACTCCTCTGATTATGAACATGAATATGCTTTGTGATTAGTTACGTTTGTTCCTGAGGACATGGGTGAAGTCTTGCTATTAATAGTCATGTGAATTTGGTATTCGTTCGATATTTTGATGAGATGTATGTTGTCTTTTCCTCTAGTGGTGTTATGTGAACATCGAGTACATGACACTTCACCATTATTTGGGCCTAGAGGAAGGCATAGGGAAGTAATAAGTAGATGATGGGTTGCTAGAGTGACAGAAGCTTAAACCCTAGTTTATGCGTTGCTTCGTTAGGGGCTGATTTGGATCCATATGTTTAATGCTGTGGTTAGGTTTACCTTAATACTTCTTTTGTAGTTGCGGATGCTTGCAATAGGGGTTAATCATAAGTGGGATGCTTGTCCAAGTAAGGGCAGTACACAAGCACCGGTCCACCCACATATCAAATTATCAAAGTACCGAATGCCAATCATATGAGCGTGATGAGAATTAGCTTGACGATAATTCCCATGTGTCATCGGGAGCTCTTTTCTCATTATAAGAAATTGTCTAGGCTTATCCTTTGCTACAAAAGGATTGGGACACCTTGCTGCACTCTATTTACTTTCATTGCTTGTTACTCGTTACAATTTATCTTATCACAAAACTATCTATTACCTACAATTTCAGTGCTTGCAGAGAAAACCTTACTGAAAACCGCTTATCATTTCCTTATGCTCCTCGTTGGGTTCGACACACTTACTTATCGAAAGGACTACGATAGATCCCCTACACTTGTGGGTCATCAAGACTCTTTTCTGGATCCGTTTCCGGGGAGTGTACCGCTTTTGGTGAGTGGAACTTGGTAAGGAAACATTTATATAGTGTGCTGAAATTTTCTGTTACTTGTCACTATGGAAACTAATCCTTTGAGGGGCTTGTTCGGGGTATCTTCACCCTGACCAGAAGAGCAAAGAGTTTCTCCTCAACCTACTGAACTTTTCGAAAATATTTACTTTGAGATTCCTTTGGGTATGATAGAGAAACTGCTAGCTAATCCATTTGCAGGAGATGGAACATTGCATCCTGATTTACACCTTATCTTTGTGGATGAAGTTTGTGGATTATTTAAACTTGCAGGTATTCCCGATGATGTTGTCAAAAGGAAGGTCTTCCCTTTATCTTTGAAGGGAGATGCATTGACATGGTATAGGCTATGTGATGATACGAGATCTTGGAATTATAAACGATTGAAGTTGGAATTTCACCAGAAGTTCTATCCTATGCATCTTGTTCATCGTGATCGTAATTACATATATAATTTCTGGCCTCGCGAAGGAGAAAGCATCGCTCAAGCTTGGGGTAGGCTCATATCAATGTTATATTCATGCCCCAATCATGAGCTCTCCGAGAAATGATTATTCAAAATTTTTATGCTCAGCTTTCTCTCAATGATCGCAACCTGCTTGATACTTCCTGTGCTGGTTCTTATATGCTGAAGACTATTGATTTCAAATGGGACTTATTGGAAAGAATTAAATGCAACTCTGAAGATTGGGGTTCCGGCGATGGTAAGGAGTCAGGTATGACACCTAAGTTCGGTTGTGTTAAATCTTTTATGGATACCGATGCTTTTCGTGGATTTAGCGCTAAGTATGGACTTGACTCTGTGATAGTAGCTTCTTTCTGTGAATCTTTTGCTACTCATGTTGATCTCCCTAAAGAGAAGTGGTTTAAATATAATCCTCCCATTGAAGTAAAAGTAGTTGCACCTATTACAGTTGAAGAAAAGACTGTCACCTATAGTGATCCTATTGTTCCTACTACTTATGTTGAGAAACCTCCTTTTCCTGTTAGGATAAAGGATCATGCTAAAACTTCGACTGTTGTTCGTAAGAGTAATACTAGGACTTATACACCTCCTGAGCAAATCAAAGTTGAACCTAGTATTGCTATGGTTAAAGATCTCTTGGATGATGATTTAGATGGGCATGTTATTTATTTCTGTGGTGAGATTGCTAATATTGCTAGACGAGATACTAAGATACATAGACCTGTGGTAGGCATGCCTATTACTTCCGTTAAAATAGGAGATCATCGTTATCATGGTTTATGTGATATGGGTGCTAGTGCTAGTGCAATACCCTATGATTTATATAAAGAAATTATGCACGACATTGCACCCGTTGAATTGGAAGACATTGATGTTACTATTAAGCTTGCTAATAGGGATACCACTAAACCAGCTGGGATAGTTAGAGATGTTGAAGTCTTGTGTGGGAAGGTTAAATATCCTGCTGATTTTCTTGTTCTTGGTTCCCCACAAGATGACTTTTGTCCCATTATTTTTGGTAGACCCTTCTTGAATACAGTTAATGCTAAGATTGATTGTGAAAAGGATACTGTTACAATTGGCTTAGAGGGTATGTCTCATGAGTTTAATTTTGCTAAGTTTCGTAGACAACCTCGTGATAGAGAATCACCTAGTAAGGATGAGATTATTGGTCTTGCTTCCATTGCCATGCCTCCTACCGATTCGTTAGAACAATATTTGCTAGACCATGAAAATGATATGTTTATGAAGGAAAGAAGGGAAATAGATGAAGTGTTCCTTAAACAGGAACCTATGCTGAAACACAACCTTCCTGTTGAAATTCTTGGGGATCCCCCTCCACCCAAGGGTGATCCCGTGTTTGAACTCAAACCATTACCTGATAATCTTAAGTATGCTTATCTTGATGAAAAGAAAATATATCCTGTTATTATTAGTGCTAACCTTTCAGAGTAAGAAGAAGAAAGATTATTGAAAACTCTGAAGAAGCACCGCGTTACTATTGGATATACTCTGGATGATGTTAAGGGCATTAGTCCCAC
The DNA here is from genome assembly GCF_002162155.2 of Triticum dicoccoides. Classification (NCBI taxonomy): domain Eukaryota; kingdom Viridiplantae; phylum Streptophyta; class Magnoliopsida; order Poales; family Poaceae; genus Triticum; species Triticum dicoccoides. The sequence continues at coordinate 228,631,617 of NC_041383.1, forward strand.
GTTATGCCAACACAAAATTAATTTGGAGGATGATGCCAAACCAGTTAGAGATCCTCAACGACGACTGAATCCCAAGATGAAAGAAGTGGTAAGAAAGGAGATACTAAAGCTCCTTGAGGCAGGTATAATTTATCCCGTTGCTGATAGTGAATGGGTAAGCCCTGTCCATTGTGTTCCTAAAAAGGGAGGTATTACCGTTGTTCCTAATGATAAAGATGAATCGATCCCGCAAAGAATTATTACAGGTTATAGGATGGTAATTGATTTTCGTAAATTAAATAAAGCTACTAAGAAAGATCACTACCCTTTACCTTTTATTGATCAAATGCTAGAAAGACTATCCAAACACACACATTTCTGCTTTCTAGATGGATATTCTGGTTTCTCTCAAATACCTGTGTCAGCGAAGGATCAATCTAAAACTACTTTTACTTGCCCTTTCGGTACTTTTGCTTATAGACGTATGCCTTTTGGTTTATGTAATGCACCTGCTACCTTTCAAAGATGCATGATGGCTATATTCTTTGACTTTTGTGAGAAGATTTGTGAGGTATTCATGGATGATTTCTCCGTTTATGGATCCTCTTTTGATGATTGCTTGAGCAACCTTGGTCGAGTTTTGCAGAGATGCGAAGACACCAGTCTCATCTTGAAGTGGGAAAAGTGCCACTTTATGGTGAATGAAGGCATTGTTTTGGGTCATAAGATTTCCGAGAGAGGTATTGAAGTTGATAAAGCTAAAGTTGATTCTATTGAAAAGATGCCATGTCCCAAGGACATAAAAGGTATAAGAAGTTTCCTTGGCCATGCCGGTTTTTATAGGAGGTTCATTAAGGACTTTTCTAAAATCTCTAGGCCTCTGACTAATTTATTACAAAAAGATATTCCTTTTGTCTTTGATGATGATTGTGTAGAAGCATTTGAAATACTTAAGAAAGCTTTGATCACTGCACCTATTGTTCAGCCACCTGATTGGAATTTACCCTTTGAAATTATGTGTGATGCTAGTGATTATGTTGTAGGTGTTGTTCTAGGGCAAAGAGTTGATAAGAAATTGAATGTTATCCAGTATGCTAGTAAGACTCTTGATACTGCCCAGAGAAATTATGCTACTACTGAAAAAGAATTCTTAGCAGTTGTGTTTGCATGTGATAAGTTTAGACCTTATATTGTTGATTCATAAGTTACTATTCACACTGATCATGCTACTATTAAATATCTTATGGAAAAGAAAGATGCTAAGCCTAGACTCATTAGATGGGTTCTATTGCTCCAAGAATTTGATTTGCATATTATTGATAGAAAGGGAGCTGAGAACCCCGTTGTAGACAACTTGTCTAGGTTAGAGAATGTTCTTGATGACCCACTGCCTATTGATGATAGCTTTCCCGATGAACAATTAGCGGTCGTTAATGCTTCTCGTACTGCTCCTTGGTATGCCGATTATGCTAATTACATTGTTGCTAAATTTATACCTCCTAGTTTCACATACCAGCAAAAGAAAAAGTTCTTTTATGATTTAAGACATTACTTTTGGGATGACCCACACCTTATAAAGAAGGAGTAGATGGTGTTATTAGACGTTGTGTACCTGAGCATGATCAGGAACATATTCTACGCAAGTGTCACTCTGAATCCTATGGAGGACACCACACTGGAGATAGAACTGCACACAAGGTACTGCAATCTGGTTTTTATTGGCCTACTGTCTTCAAAGATGCTCGTAAGTTTGTCTTATCTTGTGATGAATGTCAAAGAATTGGTAATATTAGTAGACGTCAAGAAATGCCTATGAATTATTCTCTTGTTATTGAACCATTTGATGTTTGGGGCTTTGATTATATGGGACCCTTTCCTGCCTCTAATGGTTACACTCATATTTTAGTTGCTGTTGATTACATTACTAAGTGGGTAGAAGCTATTCCAACTAGTAGTGCTGATCATAACACTTCTATTAAAATGCTTAAAGAAGTTATTTTTCCAAGGTTTGGAGTCCCTAGATATCTTATGACTGATGGTGGTTCACATTTTATTCATGGTGCTTTCCGTAAGATGCTTGCTAAGTATGATGTTAATCATAGAATCGCATCTCCTTATCATCCGCAGTCTAGTGGTCAAGTAGAGTTGAGCAATAGAGAGCTCAAATTAATTTTGCAAAAGACTGTCAATAGATCTAGAAAGAATTGGTCCAAAAAACTTGATGATGCATTATGGGCCTATAGAACTGCATAGAAAAATCCTATGGGTATGTCTCCATATAAGATGGTTTATGGAAAAGCGTGTCATTTACCTCTTGAACTTGAACATAAAGCATATTGGGCTATTAAAGAGCTCAACTACGACTTCAAACTTGCCGGTGAGAAGAGGTTATTTGATATTAGCTCACTTGACGAATGGAGAACCCAAGCCTATGAGAATGCCAAGCTATTCAAAGAAAAAGTCAAACGCTGGCATGACAAAAGGATACAAAAGCGTGAGTTTAACGTAGGTGATTATGTGTTATTATTCAACTCTCGTTTAAGATTTTTTGCAGGAAAACTTCTCTCTAAATGGGAAGGTCCTTACGTTATCGAGGAGGTCTATCATTCTGGTGCCATAAAAATCAACAACTTCGAAGGCACAAGTCCGAGGGTGGTGAACGGTCAAAGAATTAAACATTATCTCTCAGGTAATCCTATCAATGTTGAAACTAATATTATTGAAACCGTAACCCCGGAGGAATACACAAGGGACACTTTCCAGAATGTTCCATACTCCGAAAAGGAATAGGTATGTGGTACGGTAAGTAAACCGACTCCAAAACAATTCTAATGGCAATTTTTATCAGTTTTGGAATATTTAAGAATTTTAGGAAGAAAGAAGTAGTCCGAGAGGGACACGAGGCCTCCACGAGGGTGGAGGGCGCGCCCACCCTTACTGGGCGCGCCCCCTATCTTGTGGACACCCCGTGTGCCTCTCGGACTCCGTTTTCTTGCACATTACATATTTTGGTCGGTAAAAATTCATTATATAAACTCCCGAAGGTTTTGACCACCGTATCACGCAAATATCCTCTGTTTTCATTTCGAGCTGTTTCTGTTTCAGATCTAGAGCATCATGGCGTCTACAAGTGCTCCCAAGGACAAGTTTTTCGAGAGGGTTATCAACCCCTATCTCGCGGAGGTGCTACAACACCCTCAAACCATTGAGATGCGTGAGGGGGTGCTGCACATCCGCGATCTGGAGGGACCAAGGCGTACTGGAAGCATGGAGACAAAGCTCGAAGCCGTGGAGCAGCAAGTTTTCAAGTGCAAAGGTATGGTGGAGCATGGACTCAACGCCAACCAGATGATGATCACGGAGTTCACCAACAACCACAATCTAGATGCCAAAGTCATTGGGGAGACCATCTTCAAGCTTCAAGAGAAAATCGAGCACCTCCAAGCCCAGATCTATGACCTGCAAAACCAGAACTGTGGGTATGAATATAGATTCAAGAGAATGAGTTTGGCTGCAGATTTAAGGAACCCGGAGACTCGATCATCCTTCTATGATAGTGAGCCTATGCCTTGGAAGATGGATGACAAGCCTACATCATCAACAACTCCTACTTCACCACCTCCGAGGACATAATCACATGGGTATGGGCATTCCCCTTGGCAACTTCCAAGCTTGGGGGAGATGCCCCGGTATCGTATCACCATCACACTCCTATCTTTACAGTTTTATTTAGTTTGATCCTTTTAGTAGTATCTTAATCTAGTAGATTGAAGTTTTGATATCAAGTAGTTTTGAGTTTTGCTTTGTGATCTCTTTATGTAATCGAGTCTGTGAGTTATCTATAATAAAGATTAGTGTTGAGTCAAGGGCTTTGCTATATTGCTATGATCTTGAGAAGTAGAGAATAAAAGATTTTATATTGATCTTATGGTTAGTGATGACTTCACACATAGAAAGTATGAGGCATAAAAGTTGTTGAGAGTTGATAAACATAGTTTTGGTCATCGTTGCAATTAATAGGAAGTAATAAGGAAAGAGAGGTTCACATACAAATATATTATCTTGGACATCTTTTATGATTGGGAGCACTCATTAAGTATGACATGCTAAAAGAGTTGACGTTGGACATGGAAGACAACGTAATGGTTTATGTTTTCTCACATCTCAGTTAAAGTATATTGTCATTGACCTTCCAAACATGTTGAGCTTGCCTTTCCCCCTCATGCTAGCCAAATTCCTTGCACCAAGTAGAGATACTACTTGTGCTTCCAAATATCCTTAAACCCAGTTTTGCCATGAGAGTCCACCATACCTACCTATGGATTGAGTAAGATCCTTCAAGTAAGTTGTCATGTTGCAGGCAATAAAAATTGCTATCTAAATATGTATGACTTATTAGTGCAGAGAAAATAAGCTTTATACGATCTTGTTGTGGAAGCAATAAAAGCGACGGACTGCATAATAAAGGTCCACATACAAGTGGCAATATAAAGTGACGTTCTTTTGCATTAAGATTTTGTGCATCCAACCCTAAACGCACATGACAACCTCGGCTTCCCTCTGCAAATGGCCCATCTTTTACTTTATGTTTTTACTTTATGCTTTAGTCAAGGTGATCCTCACCTTTCGCTTTTTCATTTTATCCTTTGGCAAGCTCCTCGTGTTTGAAAGATCATGATATATATATCCAATTGGATGTAAGCTAGCATGGGTTATTATTGTTGACATCACCTAAAGGTGAATACGTTGGGAGGCAACACAATAAGCCCCTGTCTTTCTCAGTGTCCGACTGAAACTCCATAATTACAAGTATTGCGTGAGTATTAGCAATTGTAGAAGATTACGTGATAGTTGAGTATGTGGACTTGCCGAAAAGCTCTATTCTTGACTCTTTCTGATGTTATGATAAATTGCAATTGCTTCAATGACTGAGATTGTAGTTTGTTAGTTCCCAATGAAGTTTCTGAACCATACTTGACACTGTGAGTTGATTGTCACTTGAGTATAAGAAATCATATGATAAAATCTATATATGTTGCTGTTATAAGAATGATCATGATGCCCTCATGTCCGTATTTTATTTTTATCGACACCTCTATCTCTAAACATGTGGACATATTTTTTGATATCGGCTTCCGCTTGAGGACAAGCGAGGTCTAAGCTTGGGGGAGTTGATACGTCCATTTTGCATCATGCTTTTATATCAATATTTATATTGCATTATGGGCTGTTATTACACATTATATCTCAATACTCATGGCTATTCTCTCTTATTTTACAAGGTTTACCATGAAGAGGGGGAATGCCGGCAGCTGGAATTCTGGCTAGAAAAGGAGCAAACATTGGAAACCTATTCTGCACTACTCCAAAAATCCTGAAACTCCACGAAACTTATTTTTGGAATTAATAATAATTATTGAGCGGAAGAAACACCTCAGGAGGCCCACACCCTGGCCAGGAGGGTGGGGGGCACGCCCACCCCTACTGGGCGCCCCCTGTCTCCTGGGCCCCTGGTGGCCCTCCAGTGTCCATCTTCTTCTATATGAAGGCTTTTACCCTGGAAAAAATTGTGGGCAAGCTTACGGGATGAAACTCCGCCGCCACGAGGCGGAACCTTGGCGGAACCAATCTAGAGCTCCGGCAAAGCTGTTCTGCCGGGGACACTTCCCTCCGGGAGGGGGAAATCATCACCGTCGTCATCACCAACGATCCTCTCATCAAGAGGGGGTCAATCTCCATCAACATCTTCACCAGCAACATCTCCTCTCAAAACCCTAGTTCATCTCTTGTATCCAATCTTGTATCAAAACCACAAATTGGTACCTCTGGGTTGCTAGTTGTGTTGATTACTCCTTGTAGTTGATGCTAATTGGTTTACTTGGTGGAAGATCATATGTTCAGATCCTTAATGCATATTATTACTCCTCTGATTATGAACATGAATATGCTTTGTGAGTAGTTACGTTTGTTCCTGAGGACATGGGTGAAGTCTTGCTATTAGTAGTCATGTGAATTTGGTATTCGTTCGATATTTTGATGAGATGTATGTCGTCTTTTCCTCTAGTGGTGTTATGTGAACGTCGACTACATGACAGTTCACCATTTGGGCCTAGAGGAAGGCATAGGGAAGTAATAAGTAGATGATGGGTTGCTAGAGTGACAGAAGCTTAAACCCTAGTTTATGCGTTGCGGGCTAATTTGGATCCATATGTTTAATGTTGTGGTTAGGTTTACCGTAATACTTCTTTTGTAGTTGCGGATGCTTGCAATAGGGGTTAATCATAAGTGGGATGCTTGTCCAAGTAAGGGCAGTACCTAAGCACAGCTCCACCCACATATCAAATTATCAAAGTACTGAACGCGAATCATATGAGCGTGATGAAAATTAGCTTGACGATAATTCCCATGTGTCCTCGGGAGCTCTTTCCTCATTATAAGAAATTGTCCAGGCTTATTCTTTGCTACAAAAGGATTGGGCCACCTTGCTACACTCTATTTACTTTCGTTGCTTGTTACTCGTTACAATTTATCTTATCACAAAACTATCTATTACCTACAATTTCAGTGCTTGCAGAGAAAACTTTACTGAAAACCGCTTATCATTTCCTTCTGCTCCTCGTTGGGTTCGACACTCTTACTTATCGAAAGGACTACGATACATCCCCTACACTTGTGGGTCATCATCAAGCTTCAAAGCTGAGCTCCTCGAGCTGATCTAGGGCGGGGGATAAGAACCACTCTTCGAACTTGGCTTGGAACTTGAAGTTGGTACTGAACATGCGGATGTCAAGGCGTCTAGCTGGCCCAGGCTATGATGAAAGGATCTTGGAGACTGCGGCCATGCATTTGCAATCCCCGTCGCAGAGGCAGCTGTCAACGGTGAGGTTGAGGTGGACGCGGCACCAGAGGGGGCGCCACCGCCGGGAGAGCAGGGTGGTCCGCATGGCAGATTTGGTGGGGAGGAGGCCGATGATGATGAGCAGCATGTCGTCGGGGAGGCTGCTGATGAAGTCTAGGCTCGCCGGATGCAGTTTTGGCTTGAGCCACCTCCTCTTGCTGGCTGCCTTGCCGTCCATCTCAACCGGCGGTGACGCCGGTGTACACGTGTGCTGGTGTGTGTTGTGTGCTGGGTGTGCGCGAGTGCGTCCTTCTGTGCATGCCGCCGCGCAGTGGTGAATTGTGCACGAGTGCGTCCTTCATGCGGAAGAAGTGTGTCCTCAATGCACCCTCAATTTACTAGCCTGCGGGGTGCTACCCCGAGTGGTTTCAACTTTGTTTACTTCACTGCGTGTCAGATGGGCCTCTAGTTTACTTATTTTCACCCACTCCCACATGGGCCAGCACACGAAGATAGAGAACACGAGCTAACAAGGCAGCATGTGGACTAGTTGACCGGTCAACAATATACGGAGCTATACACTGACACAGTGAGCGTATAATTCGTTGGTATAGAGAGTTTGAGTGAGAGGGGAGGCCCGTGAGAGATAGCATAGAGAGAGAGAAAGAGCTACTCCCTCTGTTCGATAATGTAGTTCCAACATTTTTTTAAAGTCAAACTTTTGAAACTTTGACCAAGTTTATAAAGAAACTACTTATATCTACAATACCAAAGATAAATGATAGTATGAAGTAAGTACATGTTGTGATGAATCTAATGATCATTCCAGATGTAGATGTTTTTCTCCACATATACCTGGTCAAACTTTTCTGAGGTTTGACTTTTCAAAACATCCATATGCTTATGGACGTGAGAGAGTCCCTAACTAGGGAGATAGAGACAGAGAGACAGACAGAGAGAGAGAGAGAGAGAGAGAGAGAGAGAGAGAAAGAGATAGAGAGAGAGTGAGTGAAATAGAAAGAGTGAGTGAAAAAAGTGTGTGTGCGTGTGTGAAAGAGACATGGACAAAACACGATAAAAGTAGAGAAAAAGCGTGTGTGTCTTATGCAAACATATCACACATGCATCTTCGACAACTAAAGCAAGGTGAGGAGATAGTGTGTGGTTGTTTGCAACCGAGAGAGAAAGACACCTAGCACATTGCCAAGAGGGGTCTGACAAATAAGGGAGAGAGGTCGAGAGAGACGTACGGAGAAAATGCAGACATGGGGAGGAGAGAGTGTGTGTTTGTCATAGAGAGATCCCCTGGAGATCGTGATGGGACTACATGGGTGGGAGATCGAGTGACAAGGTGTGTGCGCGATAGAATTTACCCCGAGAGATATCGAGATAGACGTATGGATGGAAGGAGACAATACATGTGTTCCTGATGGCTAGTGAGAGATAATCATACTTAGGGGGGGGGGGCGAGTGCTTGCGCCTATGATGGAGTGAGGGATTATGGTACTTAGGGGGGTGCATGTCACATAGAGAGAGAACAAGGGCGGAGAGTGTTGGATGTGTCTATATGTATAGCCTGGGCGAGACGTGTATGTGTAAACCAGGGACATATAAAGTTTGAGAGAGATAGAGGAGCCCCGATAAGGTTGAGTGGTGCGTCAGAGGGGGAAGGAGATATTCCATCCGCTCGATAATGCAGTGCATGTAAATTTTTTAGAAGTCAAACTTTGGAAACTTTGATCAGGTTTACGCAAATGTTATTTATATCTACAATACCAAAGATACATCATACAAAACTACATCTCATGGTGAATCTAATGGTATATGTTTGCCGTTCTAGATGTAATTGTTTTTCTCCACGTACATGGTCAAACTTTGTGATGTTTGACTTTTCAATTAATCTATATGCTATGGACCGAAGAGAGTCCCTAAGTCGAGAGAGATCAAGTGCGTGTGAAGGAGAATGAGTGAGTGTGCAAAAAGAGTATGTGTGTGAAAGAGAAAGTGACAACAAACAATAAATTAGAGAGAGAGTGTGTTTTTTCATTTCTTATGCAAACATATTACGCATGCATCTCCGAGATAGAAAAGCAAGGCGAGGAGATACACGAAGATACCTACTGCGTGGTTGTTTGCAATGGAGAGAGACACCCCTATAACACATGTCCAATAGAGGTCTGGCCAACAAGGAACAAAAGTCGAGAGGGACACATGGAGAACATGGACACATGGGGAGGGAGAGAGGGTGTGTTTGTGATAGAGACATCCCCTCGAGATCGTGAAGGGACTATATGGGTGGGAGATCGAGGGAGGTGTGTGCGCAATAGAAAGATGCCCCGAGAGAAATTGAGATAGACCATGCACATGTTTGTGATGGAGACTAAGATTAGCTAGTCATATACATATAGGGGAACTGCGTGTGCCTACAATTGAGTGAGAGACCATCATATTTGGCTAGCTAGGCATGAGATTGTGTGTGTGCGTGTGAGATGGAGAGAGAACGAGGGAGAGAGATAGAGTTTTAGATGGGTCTATCGAGTGCGAGTGAGATATGCATGTGTATGTGTGACCCAGGTAGATGGAGAGTTTGAGAGAGAGAGGGAAGAGTTCCGAGACGACAAAGTGGTGCGTGAGAGAGTTACGGGCAACGAGCCAAGGAATTTGTGTGCGTACGATGAGTGCACCCAAGATATCTAGCTTGGACTAGAGAATCATACATAGTGCGAGAGAGACCTATAGATGGAGTATATATGCATGCGAACTACAAAGACCCCCCCCACACACACAGAGAGAGATAGAGAGAGATGGAGAGGGACCAACAAGGTTTGTGTGTTGGATGCATGCGACAGAATTGAAGATTGTCGGTGAGAAAGAGAGAGAGAGAGAGAGAGAGAGAGAGCAAGAGTCCGAGAGAGGGAGAGGTCGCATTTTATGCATCAAAGACTGATATAAACCATGTTTCGATATAAACTTGCATTCACATATTTAAATTGCATAAATGTCGTCTGCAATCCACACATGAACAGATATATGCGTATATCAAAAAAGTTCATTAATTTGACTTTCAACATGTTCATGGAGTACTATAATACTGTACAACATGCTACTCGATTGAGGTGTTCAATTTTGGATTTAGTTCACTATTTTGACCTGGTGAACGAGCTATTTCATTGAATTGAGATATTTAATTTTGGGTTTGATTCCCGTTTTTGAGTGGGTCAACTATTTGTCATATAGTAAATCGCTAGCAATGAGCATGTAAAAACACATTACTCCCGAGCGTCATCTCTCCATCTAAAAAAGAAGTGGCAAGCTAATATTTCAAAATTTGATTCGAATCGACTTGGTAAGGTAGACGTGGATGCTCGTTCTCCCAAAATTTGAACGAATCATTAAACACCCTCTGCTCGGTGGAATTCGCCCGAGCAAATAAATGGGAGACGCGAAATTATCGACCTATGTGGGACACACATCAATTGGCCCGTTGTACATTGAGGGTAGGTTCATAACTTCATCCAAGCGCGTCTTCTCCTCGGCCGAAATGACATGTGCCGAATAATTCATAAACCATGGTCAACAAAACACGCTCTCCTCGCCCGAAATAGCTCGCGCCCACTATTTAAAAACATGCTCTCCTCGCCCGAAATCGCTCGTGCCCACTATATTTCAAAACACGCCCTCCTCGCCCGAAATCGCTCCCGCCCACTATTTGGGGAGAAGCAAAGTTACTCTACTATCCCCGACCCTCAGTACACAGACCCAAGCCGAGAAGCCTAAAGGCAGGGGTAGAACTATAACTCCCCCCACATTTCAGACAAATGTGTCCGTAAGACATGGTTCCACTCCCCTCCCAATTCCCTTCCTATTCATACCTTGTGGCGCCAAATCACCTTCTCCCTGGAAGCTCCCTTCTCCCGAGCCGCAAAACCTCAACCCCTCCTCGATGGCGCCCCCACCGCACCAATTTCACAGCTGCCCTCCTCCCTAATGTTGGAGACGTTGTCCATTTGTCGTCGTGCACTAGGACGTGGGCCTCTTACTCCGTGCTTCTAGAGCTGCCTCGACGACGGCCGCGTGAACCGTACCGGAGCCGATTCACCCCCGCCGTTGTTCACGGCGCTGAAGCGGCTCCAACTTCGGATCCGCCCAGAGTCCCGGCGCTGCTTCCCCGTAGCCGTCGACCGTTGCGACCTCTCTGCTTCCCTGCCACCAGTCGCCACCGCAACCGTGCCGGCCTCGCTGACTCGGCAGCTGAAGCTGCCTACTTCACCATGCCGCCAGATAGGTCGCACCCTCATCTCAAATCACTTTATTTAGGCGTCAGTTGTCTGAATTTTTATTATGGGCCAATCGATTCCCAATGGGAAGCAGCACCCCTTGAGGCGGCGGAGCTCCTAGGCTGCCGGTTGGCTGGTGTCTAACATAAGGGTGCGGGGCCGCAAGTTCACCGTGGAAGCAGCGCTTAGATGGCTATCTTAGAGTTGCGTGGGTTGAAGGTACTGCCGCCGCCGGATTTGGATGAAGGCGAGTCTTTGTGGATTGGCCCGAGGGCGGCACAACCACGGCAGTGCGGTGGGGCGGGGAGCGGGGTTTTGGTCGGGGCCACGGACGGCGAAGGCAGGCTGCTCTGCCGTTGGTTGCTGGCTCTTCGAGGAAGATTCCGAACAGTGTCAGCCGGGAGGCACAAGACAGCCATCAAGCCATCCGGCGTAGATCAGATAGTACCAAAAGAAAATAAAATAATGTGACCCAATTTAGTCTTCAGTCAACAGACGTGTGACCACTCTCGTACCTTGCTATTGATCTCTTAGGGTATTTCTTCAGATCAAAGAGATGTGTCGTTCTTAACATTATGCATTATCTATGAAGGAAATATGCCCTAGAGGCAAGAATAAAGTTATTATTTATTTCCTTATTTCATGATAAATGTTTATTATTCATGCTAGAATTGTATTAACCGAAAACATAATACATGTGTGAATACATAGACAAACATGGTGTCACTAGTATGCCTCTAGTTGACTAGCTCGTTAATCAAAGATGCTTAAGTTTCCTAACCATAGACATGAATTGTCATTTCATTAACGGTATCACATCATTAGGAGAATGATGTGATTGACTTGACCCATTCTGTTATCTTAGCACTTGATCGTTTAGTATGTTGCTATTGCTTTCTTCATGACTTATACATGTTCCTATAACTATGAGATTATGCAACTCCCGTTTACCGAAGGAACACTTGGTGTGCTACCAAACGTCACAACGTAACTGGGTGATTATAAAGGTGCTCTACAGGTGTCTCTGAAGGTACTTGTTGGGTTGACATATTTCGAGATTAGGATTTGTCACTCCGATTGTCGGAGAGGTATCTCTGGGCCCACTCGGTAATGCACATCACTATAAGCCTTGCAAGCGTTGTAACCAATGAGTTAGTTACAGGATGATGTATTACGGAACGAGTAAAGAGACTAGCCGGTAACGAGATTGAACTAGGTATTGAGATACCGACGATCGAATCTCGGGCAAGTAACATACCGATGACAAAGGGAACAACGTATGTTGTTATGCGGTTTGACCGATAAAGATCTTCGTAGAATATGTGGGAGCCAATATGAGCATCCAGGTTCCGCTATTGGTTATTGACCGGAGACATGTCTCGGTCATGTCTACATAGTTCTCGAACCCGTAGGGTCCGCACGCTTAAAGTTCAATGACGGTTATATTATGAGTTTATGTGTTTCGATGTACCTAAGGTAGTTCGGAGTCCCGGATGAGATCGGGGACATGACGAGGAGTCTTGAAATGGTTGAGACGTAAAGATCGATATATTGGACGACTATATTCGGACTTCGGAAAGGTTCCGAGTGATTCGGGTATTTTTCGGAGTACCGGAGAGTTACGGGAATTCGCTGGGGAGTATATGGGCCTTATTGGGCCATACATGAATAGAAAAGAGAGGCCAAAAGGAAGGAGGCGTGCGCCTCCCCTCTGGTCCGAATTGGACAAGAGGTGCAGCCCCCTTTTCCTTCTCCCTCTCCCCCTCTTTCCTTCTCTCCTACTCCGGAAAGGAAAGGGGAATCCTACTAAGACTTGGGAGTCCTAGTAGGACTCCCCACACTTGGCGCGCCCCCTCTAGGGTCGGCCTCTCCCTCCCTCCTTTATATACGGGGGCAGGGGGCACCTCTAGACACAACAATTGATCATTGATCTCTTTGCTGTGTGCGGTGCCCCCCTCCACCATAGTCCTCCTTGATAATATCGTAGTGGTGCTTAGGTGAAGCCCTGCATCGGTAGAACATCATCATCGTCACCACGCCGTCGTGCTGATGGAACTCTCCCTAGACACTCGGCTGGATTAGAGTTCGAGGGACGTCATCGAGCTGAACGTGTGCAAGAACTCGGAGGTGCCGTGCTTTCGGTGCTTGATCGGTCGGACCGTGGAGATGTACAACTACATCAACCGCGTTGTGCTAACGCTTCCGCTTTCAGTCTACGAGGGTACGTGTACACACTCTCCCCTCTCGTTGCTATGCATCACCATGATCTTGCGTGTGCGTAGGAATATTTTTGAAATTACTACGTTCCCCAACAGTGGCATCCAAGCCAGGTTTTATGCGTAGATGTTATATGCAGGAGTAGAACACAAGTGAATTGTTGGCGATACAAGTCATACTGCTTACCAGCATGTCATACTTTGGTTCGGCGGTATTGTTGGATGAAGCGGCCCGGACCAACATTACGTGTACGCTTACGCGAGACTGGTTTTGCCACCGTGCTTTGCACACAGGTGACTAGCGGGTGTCAGTTTCTCCAACTTTAGTTGAACCGAGTGTGGCTACGCCCGGTCCTTGAGAAGGTTAAAACATCACTAACTTGACGAACTATCGTTGTGGTTTTGATGCGTAGGTAAGAACGGTTCTTGCTCATCCCGTAGCAGGCACGTAAAACTTGCAACAACAAAGTAGAGGACATCTAACTTGTTTTTGCAGGGCATGTTGTGATGTGATATGGTAAAGGCATGATGCTATATTTTATTGTATGAGATGATCATGTTTTGTAACTGAGTTATCGGCAACTGGCAGGAGCCATATGGTTGTCGCTTTATTGTATGCAATGCAATCGCCCTGTAATTGCTTTACTTTATCACTAAGCGGTAGCAATAGTCGTAGAAGCAATAGTTGGTGAGACGACAACGATGCTACGATGGAGATCAAGGTGTCGTGCCGGTGACGATGGTGATCATGATGGTGCTTCGGAGATGGAGATCACAAGCACAAGATGATGATGGCCATATCATATCACTTATATTGATTGCATGTGATGTTTATCTTTTATGTATCTTATCTTGCTTTGATTGACGGTAGCATTATAATATGATCTCTCACTAAATTTCAAGATAAAAGTGTTCTCCCGGAGTATGCACCGTTGCCAAAGTTCGTCGTGCCCAGACACCACGTGATGATCGGGTGTGATAAGCTCTACGTCCATCTACAACGGGTGCAAGCCAATTTTGCACACGCAGAATACTTAGGTTAAACTTGATGAGCCTAGCATATGAAGATATGGCCTCGGAACACTGAGACCGAAAGGTCGAGCATTAATCATATAGTAGATATGATCAACATAGTGATGTTCACCATGGAAAACTACTCCATTTCACGTGATGATCGGTTATGGTTTAGTTGATTTGGATCACGTGATCACTTAGATGATTAGAGAGATTTCTATCTAAGTGGGAGTTCTTAAGTAATATGATTAATTGAACTTAAATTTATCATGAACTTAGTCCTGGTAGTATTTTGCAAATTATGTTGTAGATCAATAGCTCGCCTTGTTGCTTTCATATGTTTATTTTGATATGTTCCTAGAGAAAATTGTGTTGAAAGATGTTAGTAGCAATGATGCGGATTGGATCCGTGATCTGAGGATTGTCCTCATTGTTGCACAGAAGAATTATGTCCTTGATGCACCGCTAGGTGACGGACCTATTGCAGGAGCAGATGCAGATGTTATGAATGTTTCGCTAGCTCAATATGATGACTACTTGATAGTTTAGTGCACCATGCTTAACGACTTAGAATCGGGACTTCAAAGACGTTTTGAATGTCATGGGCCATATGAGATGTTCCAGGAGTTGAAGTTAATATTTCAAGGAAATACCCGAGTTGAGAGATATGAAGTCTCCAACAAGTTCTATAGCTGAAAGATGGAGGAGAATTGCTCAAGTAGTGAGCATGTGCTCAGATTGTCTGGGTACTACAATCGCTTGAATCAAGTGGGAGTTAAACTTCCAGATAAGATAGTGATTGACAGAGTTCTCTAGTCACCATCACCAAGTTAGTAGAACTTCGTGATGAACTATAGTATGCAAAGGATAACGAAAACGATTCTCGAGCTCTTCGTGATGTTGAAATCAACGAAGGTAGAAATCAAGAAAGAGCATCAAGTGTTGATGATTGACAAGACCACTAGTTTCAACAAAAGGGCAAAGGGAAATAAAGGGAAATTCAAGTAGAATGACAAGCAAATTGTCACTCCCGCGAAGAAGCCCAAAGCCGGACCAAAGCCTGAAACTGAGTGCTTACACTACAAAGGAAATGGTCACTGGAAACGGAAATGCCCTGAATATTTGCTGGATAAGAAGGATGGCAATGTGAACAAGGGTATATTTGATATACAGGTTATTGATGTGTGCCTTACTAGTGTTTATAGTAGCCCCTAAGTATTTGATACTTGTTCGGTTGCTAAGATTAGTAACTCGCAGTAGGAGTTACATAATAAACAGAGACTAGTTGAGGGGAAGTGACGATGAGTGTTGGAAGTAGTTCCAAGATTGATATGATCATCATCACACACTCCCTATACTTTCGGGATTAGTGTTAAACCTAAATAAATGTTATTTGGCGTTTGCATTGAGCATGAATATGATTTGATCATGTTTATTGCAATACGGTTATTCATTTAAAGTCAGAGAATAATTGTTGTTCTGTTTACATGAATAAAACCTTCAATGGTCATACACCCAATGAAAATAGTTTGTTGGATCTCAATCGTAGTGATACACATATTCATAATATTGATGCCAAAAGATGCAAAGTTAATAATGATAGTGCAACTTCTTTGTGGCCCTGCCGTTTGGGTTATATCGTGTAAAGCGCATGAAGAAACTCCATAAAGATGGATTTTCAGAATCACTTGGTTATGAATCATTTGATGCTTGCGAACCATGCCTTTTGGGCAAGATGACTAAAACTCCATTCTCCGGAACAATGGAGCGAGCAACTGACTTGTTGGAAATAATATATACTGATGTATGCGATCCGTTGAGTGTTAAGGCTCGTGGCGGATATCGTTATTTTCTGACCTTCACAGATGATTTGAGCAGATATGGGTATATCTACTTGATGAAACATAAGTCTGAAACATTTGAAAAGTTCAAAGAATTTTAGAGTGAAGTGGAAAATCATCATAACATGAAAATAAAGTTTTCTGTGATTTGATCGCGGAGACGAATATTTTATATATGAGTTTGGTCTTCAAGTGAAACAATGTGGAATAGTTTCACAAACTCATGCCACCTGGAACACCACAGCTTAGTGGTGTGTCCGAACGTCATAACCGTACTTTATTGGATATAGTACAATCTATGATGTTTCTTACCGATTTACCAATATTGTTTTGGGGTTATGCATTAGAGACAGCTGCATTCACTTTAAATAGGGCACCATCAAAATCCATAGAGACGTCGCCTTATGAACTGTGGTTTGGCAAGAAATCAAAGTTGTCGTTTTTTAAAGTTTGGGGCTGCGATGCTTATGTGAAAAAGTTTCAACCTGATAAGCTCAAACCTAAATCGGAGAAGTGCGTCTTCATAGAATACCCAAAGGAAACTGTTGGGTACACCTTCTATCACAGATCCGAAGGCAAGATATTCATTGCTAAGATGGATCCTTTCTAGAGAAGGAGTTTCTCTCGAAAGAAGTGAGTGGGAGGAAAGTAGAGCTTGATAAGGTAATTGTGCCTTCTCCCGAATTGGAAAGTAGTTCATCACGGAAATTAGTTCCAGTGATTCCTACACAAATTAGTGAGGAAGCTAATGATGATGATCATGAAACTTTAGATCAAGTTACTACAGAACCTCGTAGGTCTTCCAGAGTACGGTCCGCACCAGAGTAGTAGGGTAATCCTATTCTGGAAGCCATGTTACTAGACCATGATAAACCTACGAACTATGTGGAAGTGATGATGAGCCCAGATTCTGCGGAATGGCTGGAGGCCATGAAATCTGAGATAGGATCCATGTATGAGAACAAAGTGTGGACTTTGGTTGACTTGCCCGATGGTCGGCAAGCCATAGAAAATAAATGGATCTTCAAGAGGAAGACGAACATTGATAGTAGTGTTACTATCTACAAAGCTCGACTTGTCGCAAAAAAGGTTTTCGACAAGTTCAAGGTGTTGACTACAATGAGATTTTCTCAACTGTAGCGATGCTTAAGTCTGTCCGAATCATGTTAGCAATTGCCACATTTTATGAAATCTGGCAAATGGATGTCAAAACTGCATTCCTTAATGGTTTTCTTAAATAAGAGTTGTATATGATGCAACCAGAAGGTTTTGTCAATCCTAAAGGTGCTAACAAAATGTGCAAGCTCCAGCGATCCATCTATGGACTGGTGCAAGCATCTCGGAGTTGGAATATACACTTTGATAAGTTGATCAAAGCATATAGTTTTATACGGACTTGCAGTGAAGCCTGTATTTACAATAAAGTGAGTGGGAGCACTACAGCCTTTCTGATAAGTATATGTGAGTGACATATTGTTGATCAGAAATGATGTAGAATTTTTCTCGAAAGCATAAAGAAGTGTTTGAAAGGAGTTCTTTAAAAGAAAGACCTCAGTAAAGCTACTTACATATTGAGCATCAAGATCTATTGAGATAGATCAAGACGCTTGATAAGATTTTCAATGAGTACATACCTTGACAAGATTTTGAAGTAGATCAAAATGGAACATTCAAAGAAAGAGTTCTTGCCTGTGTTGCAAAGGTATGAAATTGAGTAAGACTTAAATCCCGACCACGACAGAAAATAGAAAGAGAATGAAAGTCATTCCCTATGCCTCAATCATAGGTTCTATAAAAGTATGCCATGCTATGGACCAGACCTATTGTATACTATGCCCTAGTTTGGCAAGGGAGTACAATGGTGATCTAGGAGTAGATCACTAGACATTGGTCAAAATTATCCTTAGTGGAATAAGGATATGTATCTCGATTATGGAGGTGACAAGAGGTTCGTCGTAAAGGGTTACGTCGATGCAAGATTTGACACTGATCCAGATGACTCTAAGTCTCAATCTGGATACATATTGAAAGTGGGAGCAATTAGCTAGAGTAGCTCCGTACAGAGCATTGTAGACATAGAATGTTTTTGCAAAATACATACGGCTCTGAATGTGACAGACCCGTTGACTAAACTTCTCTCACAAGCAAAACATGATCACACCTTAGTACTCTTTGGGTGTTAATAAAATAGCAATGTGAACTAGATTATTGACTCTACTAAACCCTTTGGGTGTTGGTCACATGATGATGTGAACTATGTGTGTTAATCATATACAGATAAGAATATTGGTGTTAAATCACATGGCAATGTGAACTAGATTATTGACTAGTGAAAGTGGGAGACTGAAGAAATATGCCCTAGAGGCAATAATAAAGTTATTATTTATTTCCTTATTTCATGAGAAATGTTTATTATTCATGATAGAATTGTATTAACCGGAAACATAATACATGTGTGAATACATAGACAAACATGGTGTCACTAGTATGCCTCTACTTGACTAGCTCGTTAATCAAAGATGGTTAAGTTTCCTAGCCATAGACATGAATTGTCATTTGATTAACGGGATCACATCATTAGGAGAATGATGTGATTGACTTGACCCATTCTGTTAGCTTATCACTTGATAGTTTAGTATGTTGTTATTCCTTTCTTCATGACTTATACATGTTCCTATAACTATGAGATTATGCAACTCCCGTTTACCGAAGGAACACTTTGTGTGCTACCAAACGTCACAACGTAACTGGGTGATTATAAAGGTGCTCTAAAGGTGTCTCCGAAGGTACTTGTTGGGTTGGCGTATTTCGAGATTATGATTTGTCACTCCGATTGTCGGAGAGGTATCTCTGGGCCCACTCGATAATGGACGTCACTATAAGCCTTGCAAGCATTGTAACTAATGAGTTAGTTATAGGATGATGTATTACCGAACGAGTAAATAGACTAGCTGGTAACAAGATTGAACTAGGTATTGAGATAGCGACGATCGAATCTCGGGCAAGTAACATACCGATGACAAAGCGAACAACGTATGTTGTTATGCGGTTTGACCGATAAAGATCTTCATAGAATATGTGGGAGCCTATATGAGCATCCAGGTTCCGCTATTAGTTATTGACCGGAGATGTGTCTTGGTCATGTCTACATAGTTCTCGAACCCGTAGGGTCCGCACGCTTAAAGTTCGATGACGGTTATATTATGAGTTTATGTATTTTGATGTACCGAAGTTAGTTCGGAGTCCCGGATGAGATCGGGGACATGACGAGGAGTCCCTAAATGGTCGAGACGTAAAGATCGATATATTGGACGACTATATTCGGACTTCGGAAAGGTTCTGAGTGATTCGGGGATTTTTCGGAGTACCGGAGAGTTAAGGGAATTCGCCGGGGAGTATATGGGCCTTATTGGGCCATACGGGAATAGAAGAGAGAGGCCAAAAGGAAGGAGGCGCGCGCCTCCCCTCTGGTCCGAATTGGACAAGGGGTGCAGCCCCCTTTTCCTTCTCCCTCTCCCCCTCTTTCCTTCTCTCCTACTCCGGAAAGGAAAGGGGAATCCTACTAGGACTTGGGATTCCTAGTAGGACTCCACACACTTGGCGCGCCCCCTCTAGGGCCGGCCTCTCCATCCCTCCTTTATATACGGGGGCAGGGGGCACCTCTAGACACAACAATTGATCATTGATCTCTTTGCTGTGTGCGGTGCCCCCCTCCACCATAGTCCTCCTCAATAATATCGTAGCGGTGCTTAGGTGAAGCCATGCATCGGTAGAACATCATCATCGTCACCACGCCGTCGTGCTGACGGAGCTCTTCCTAGACACTCGGCTGGATCGGAGTTCGAGGGACGTCATCGAGCTAAACGTGTGCAAGAACTCGGAGGTGCCGTGCTTTCGGTGCTTGATCGGTCGGGCCGTGGAGACGTACGACTACATCAACCGCGTTGTGCTAACGCTTCCGCTTTCGGTCTACGAGGGTACGTGGACACACTCTCCCCTCTCGTTGCTATGCATCACCATGATCTTGCGTGTGCGTAAGAATATTTTTGAAATTACTACGTTCCCCAACAATCTGCATCTTCAGCCACACCGTCTTTCGACTCACCACAGCTGCTCTAACAAGGGAAACATACACCAGCAGGGATCTATAGTCCCGACTCAACAGTTCTCTGCATCGAATGCACGTGCCCAACATGTACAACCACAACAACTGCAGGTCCATCGACAAGTCAGCACATGATGCTCACTCCTATGGATGGCGGCCAGATAGGTTGTACCCTCATCTTACTTGTGTGCAACATTTATGGCTTTGTTATTAATCTAAGCACGGAAAATAGATTATCACATTTCACTGTATATTCATGCTGATCTCTTACGGGTCTTGTTCAGGAGTTAACGATTTTCCATAGTTCAGCTAAGGTACTTGTTCTTTAGGTAATGTTATTCCATAGTTATCATCCATCAACCAGTGCTATCCCACAGGCTAGTGATTATAGTATTATATCACTTCTAGTATTACCTATGTTGTTCTTTAATACTTTTTTGTGCCATCTAGTTAATCTCGAGTACAAACGATACATATTCTGTAGCTTTCATCTGTGTTCTCCCTTTAGTTTTTGAGACTTGTTGCTGCTAGTTAACCCCAGTCCTACTATTTATGTCGTCTCCTATAGGCACTCATTACATAAATCTAACTACTAGTTGTCTTCCATGCATGTCAGATATAATTGCACACACTGATATATCCACAAGAACCTCACGGAGCAATGTAAAGGCCAATAAACTTGATGCCAATGATACCCAATATGATGGAACATGTAAAGGCAGTTCTTCAGAAGACTTGCAGAAAGATGATGAAACCTCTTCATCCCACAAGATCCTTGCTCTAACTTAGCCCGTGATATGGGTACAACATGCATATAATGTCCTGGAGTGTATCTACTCTGTTGCAATGCCATGTGCTTAGCATGCTGATCATGCATGTAAATATGTCATGCCTTCTTGTTTTTCAGTACCTATTCCATTCATGATAACATGTTTTCAAATTCAAGTACTGTCATTCTACTCTATCGCAATGCCATCTGCTTAATTTGGACATCATGCTTCTGAATATCTTATGCATTGTTATTCATCAGTATGTACTTCATCTGTCTACCATACCATGTTTTTTTACATTGAAGTGTTGTTCTGGTGCTCTGTTGCAATGCCATCTTCGTTTCCCAATCATACACGTGTATGTTGCCTTAGTTTTTTCTGTATGTATTCTGCTAGCATACAATTTTACATTCAACTAGTGTTTTTTTACTGTGTTGTCCTGTCATATTCCTAGCTCTTACGCCATACTCCCTCCGTCCGGATTACATGTTGCCAAAATGGATAAAAAAGGATGTATCTGGAGCTGAAATACGCCTAGACCCATCAATTTTTTTCCGTATGGAGGGAATACATGTGAAAGTGCAACTATCCCTGGGTGGTTTTGGTAATGATTAACAACATATAGCTCATAGAACTAATTCTATTTTAAGATGAATATTTCAGGAAAGTTCAATGATTGGCATGACATGGATTAGGAATGTGGACCCCTCAAAATGCTAAGGACAAAGGATTGGCTCAAGCTCTAAAGCTCAAGACTCTACATTTTACTTTTAGTGATCCAAGATCACATTGAGTCCATAGGAAAAGCCAATACTATTAAAAAGGGATGAGGTGTTGCTTAATGGCTTGCTTGCTCAAAGTGCTTAGTGATATGCTCCAAAGCCCTCAACCACTTTCTCATATCCACATATGTCCCATACCAAAAGTCAAACTCGGCCCTACCGATTTAATCTATCCGGCGCCACCGAGTTCATTTGACATAGCCACTGCCAGAAACTCTAGTCACTTTGGTCTCACCGATAGGGATCTCGGTCTTATCGAGATGGGATTGCAACCCTTCATAACATTTTGGTCTAACCGAGATGAGCGATCGGTCCCACCGAGTTTGCAATGCAAACTCTCTGTTTCCCCTTCGTAACATTTCGGTCTCACCGAGATGAGCGAATCGGTCCCACCAAGTTTGCCTGACCAACTCTCTAGTTAGCTTATTACCAAAGTCGGTCCCACCGAGTTTGTGTAATCAGTCTCACCGAGATTACGTTATGCCCTAACCCTAACAAAATCGGTCCCATCGAGTGGACATGTCAGTCCCACTGAAATGCCTAATGGTCACATTATGAACTAAATCGGTCTGACCGAGTTTTCTGATTCGGTCTCAACGAGTTTGGTAGATTGTGTGTAACGGTTAGATTTTGTGTGGAGGCTATATATACCCCTCCACCCTTTCTTCATTCGTGGAGAAAGCCATCAGTACATGCCAACACTTCCAGCATTCATTTTCTGAGAGAACCACCTACTCATGTGTTGAGGCCAAGATATTCCATTCCAACCATATGAATCTTGATCTCTAGCCTTCCCCAAGTTGCTTTCCACTCAAATCATCTTTCCACCAAATCCAATCCTATGAGAGAGAGCTGAGTGTTGGGGAGACTATCATTTGAAGCACAAGAGCAAGGAGTTCATCATCAACACACCATCTATTACGTTTTGGAGAGTGGTGTCTCCTAGATTGGTTAGGTGTCACTTGGGAGCCTCCGTCAAGATTGTGGAGTTGAACCAAGTAGTTTGTAAGGGCAAGGAGATCGCCTACTTCATGAAGATCTACCCTAGTGAGGCAAGTCCTTCGTGGGCGATGGCCATGGTGGGATAGACAAGGTTGCTTCTTCGTGGACCCTTCATGGGTGGAGCCCTCCGTGGACTCGCGCAGCCGTTACCCTTTGTGGGTTGAAATCTCCATCAACGTGGATGTACGATAGCACCACCTATCGGAACCACACCAAAAATCTCCGTGTGAACATTGCGTTTGCTCCCTCCAAACTCCTCCCCTTACCTTCATATGCAATGTTTTACATTCCTCTGCTATACTCTTAGAATTGCATGTGTAGGTTGATTGCTTGACTTGTGTAAAATTGCTAAAATCTGCCAAGACTTAAAATTGGGAAAAGGCTAGATTTTTATTTGGTCAAATAGTCTAATCATCCCCCTCTAGACATACTTTTGATCCTACAACATGTCAATATGTCATGCCTTTCCTATTCTTCAGTACCTATTCCATCTCTCTACTGTAGCATGTTTTATAATTGAAGCACCATTCTTCTATACAAGGCATGCAAGGGGAAAACAACTATGTTAGAATCTAAAGGGTTACAAACAAGGTCTTTGCAAAAGATCCAAACGCCAGGAGATAATAAACCAACTCCAGTTTTTATAGATACTGCTCCAGCACAGAGAAACCCAACTCCTACTGATAATAAGCAGATTCCAGTGGCCAAAGAACTAGTCTGCTCCAGTCCAGCAAAAATATGTCAACTCAATTCTAAGAAGCGTGTGCGTATCCTTGCATCATGAAATTTTATAGCATGTTGATCATATTTTCTACATGTTTCTTACCCATCTCTCTTTTAGAAAATAAGCTTAACAGATATAAGAATTTCTTCACTGGTATCGTTTGTGAGGAAAGATTCTTGCAGGAATTCTCTGTGCTCCAATGCAGATGTAAGTACCTATTGTATATCACTATATTTTTACATCACCATGTATTTTGTTAATTGGCATGAATCCAACCTTTATCTGATCTAAATTTAGTTGTAGCAAAATGTATGATTAAAGGCCACAATGTTGATTTTTGTAAGGAAAACTGCCTGGTAGTTTTGCATCCTGAGCTACGTGACTGTACTATCTCATATCAGTGGGTTTGAATATTTTATTTCTGCAGTGGGTTTTCAGTATTTTTTTACTGTGTTGTCCTGTCGTATCCCTAGCTCTTACATCATACTCCCTCCGTTCGGATTACATGTCACAGAAATGGATAAAACTGGATGTATCTAGAATTGATATACGCCTAGACCCATCCATTTATTTCCAGATGGAGGGAATACATGTCAATATGTCATGCCTTTCTATTCTTCGGTACCTATTCCATCTCTGTTGTACCATTTTTATAATTGAAGCACCATTCTTCTATATAAGGCATGCAAGGGGAAGACGACTATGTTAGAATCTGAAGGGTTACAAACTACTCCCTCCGTCCCATAATGTAAGAATTTTTTTGACACTACACTAGAGTCAAAAAACGTCTTACATTATGGGATGGAGGGAGTAGGTCTTTGCAAAAGATCCAAACACCAGGAGATAGTAAACCAACTCCATTTTTCATAGATACTGCTCCAGCACAGAGAAACCCAACTCCCACTGATAATAAGCAGATTCCAGTGGCCAAAGAACTAGTCCGCTCCAGTCCAGCAAAATAATGTCAACTCCATTCTAAGAAGCGTGTGCGTATCCTCACATCATGAAATTTTATAGCATTCTGATCATATTTTCTACATGTTTCTTACCCATCTCTCTTTTAGAAAATAAGGTTAAATGATAGAAGACTTCCTCCATTAGGATTGTATTCGAGGAAAATATCTTGTGGGAATTCTTTGTGCTCCAATGCTGATGTAAGTACATGTTGTATATCACTATATTTTTACATCAGCATGTATTTTGTTAATAGGCGTGAATCCAACCTTTATCTGATCTAAAATTAGTTGTAGCAAAATGTTAAAGGCGCCAATGTTGATTTTTGTAAAGAAAACTGCCTGGTAGTTTTGCATACCGAGCTGCATGAGTGTAATATCTCATATCATGCACATTACTGAATTAGTGCTGCTCTGGTTGCCCATTCATTCATTGTGTCAATGTTGCTTTCGTATTACCTTACCTGGCTGATGATAGCTGTGCCATATTGTGTTAATTTGGTGTAGGCTAGTTTCCGAAACGTTCATTGTGTCAATATTGCTTTCCTATTATCTGACTTGGCCAATGATATCAATGCTAGTGTGTTAATTTGGTGCAGGCTGCTGAAGATAAGAAGACAAACTCTGAAAACAGCAAGGCAACCCATTGTTTCTTTCCAATAAATCTAGGCCAGGTAATATGGCAATAACTCATGATTAATCTATTTGGTTCCCCTCCTAATTTATGTTATGATGCAGTGGTCAAGACACTCTCCACTATCAATAATACAAGCCTGCCAAAATCGCCATATGAATCTGTTTAGCATCCTCTGTCTCAAATGCAACAGAAAAATGTATGTTTGTGAACCAATTAATGGCTAAAGCAATGATGGAAATGGTGAAGGAATCAGAGGTGCAGATTCGTGCGCAACAACAACTGATCAATGTTTTCAGAGACAGTGTAGCACAGCAGCAAGAACTTGCCCACATGCTTATGGGCGTCATCCGTGCTGAGGTTGCAGATTGTGATGTTGTAGATCATTAGGTTCTGTACATTTATTTTCACTGGCATCAATCTTTGATTGCCCAGTGGATGTAATTTCCTGTAATATATGCTGGATGTGCAACGTTTTTCCCTATGTGCCGTACCTTTGCTTGATCGGTTTTGGTCCTGTGCACAATTGCTCGTCGTAATGGGCTCAAATTATCTAATTTGGCCTAGAGACATGTACGAACTTTAGTGGGCCCATTAAGTTAATGGGCCGTTACCAGGCCGAAAGTTAATGGTCGGCCCTCTTACCTCCCGGGTCGTTAACAAGCCGACATCGAAGCGGGCAATAGGTGGGCCCATTTGATTTCACGGGCCGTTAACAGCCCGTTACTAAGTTCGGGCTACATATGGCCCAACTATACTGTGGGCCTTTAGCAGGCCGAAAGAGACAGCGGGCTTGTACTGGACCATGAAGAGCATGGGCCGCTAAGATGCTGAAAGTCAGGTCGTATTGTAAATGGCCCAACTGTGTTGTGGGCCTTTAGCAGGCCGAAAGAGAAACCGGGCTGGTATTGGACCATGAAGGGCATGGGCCGTTAAAAGGCCAAAACTCAGGTCCGACTACAAATGGCCCAACACATTTATGGGCCGTTAACAGGCTGAAAGACACAGGGCCGGGAATTGGCCCAACACTTAGGCTGAAAGACACACCGGGCCAGAAATTAGCCCAACACTTAAATGGGTCGCTAAAAGGCCGAAAGATGTACATCCTGAAAATTGGCCCATCCCTTGAATGGGCAGTTAATAGGCCGAAATCTCATCGGGCCGATATTGAGCCCAAATATATAGCAGGCTGTTAACGGGCTCGAACTGACGATGGGCTGCAATGGTGTCAAATCTTTAACGAGCCGTTGACGGGCCAAATTGGCACATATCGTATGGGCCGTGGGCTTAAATGGACCTAACACAAGTAGGCCTTATATGGGCCGGCCTGCTAATTTTTACTGGGCCGGCCTTTTTCATCGGAATGGAACAATGTTGGGCCGTGCCACGTGTCGACCTATCATAGGCGCCTCCTGTCCAATGAGTGGATGACATCTGTCCCAACGGTGAGGCAACACGTGTTTCCTCCGGCCAATGATGATTTTACACGTGGAAAATCCCCATTGGTCTGGGCTGTTAATGGGTTATCGGATCCAAAACCGGACCCGATAGCTTAACGGTGTTCCGTTACGGTGGATGCCACGTGTCGGTCACCCTTGATGAAAATCACTTCTGTGACGCGCTGTTTATCGTCATGGAAGTGGACACTTCCGTGATGATAATTTTGGTAATGTCATGGAACACTTCTACGACAGCACATGTATGACTATCTTGATTCTGTCATAAAATTGTCATGGATGTACATGCATGACAGAAAACGTGACCTACTGTGACAAACACGTATCATCACGGAAGTGTATTTTTTTGTACTGCATGCTCTGGTTGACCTACGAGGTTCTGTAGTAACTTGATATGAAGTTTCATGATCATTATCATTAGCTTCCTCTCCAGTTGGTGTAGGCATCACGGGAACAGATTTCTCGGATAAGCTACTTTCCAAATTGAGAGAAGGTACAATTACCTCATCAAGTTGTACTTTCCTCCCACTCACTTCTTTCGAGGGAAACTCCTTCTCTAGAAAGGTTCCATTCTTGGCAACAAAGATCTTGCCTTCGGATCTGTGGTAGAAGGTGTACCCAATTGTTTCCTTAGGGTATCCTATGAAGACGCACTTCTCCAATTTGGGTTCGAGCTTATTAGGTTGAAGCCTTTTGACCTAAGCATCGCATCCCCAAACTTTAAGAAACGACAGCTTAGGTTTATTGCCAAACCACAGTCCATACGGTGTTGTCTCAATGGATTTTGACGGTGCCCTATTTAACCTAAATGCAGCTATCTCTAATGCATAACCCAAACAATAGTGGTAAATTGGTAAGAGACATCATAGATCGCACCATATCTAATAAAGTATGATTACGATGTTGGGACACACCATTACGCTGTGGTGTTCCAGGTGGCATGAGTTGTGAAACTATTCCACATTGTTCTAAATGAAGGCCAAACTCTGGATGTTTAGGGGCCAGAAGACATCCAGTGGGCCAAAAAAGCACCTGGGGGGGTGCCCCGAGGGGGGTAGCACCCACCAGGGCGCGCCTGGGGGCCCAGGCACTGCCAGGTGTGGGTTGTGCCCACCTCGGGTGGCCCCTGAACCGGCTCTTTTCTCTATAAATACCCACTATTCCCGAAACCCTAGGGGAGTCGACAAAAATCAATTCCAGCCACCGAGTCTAGAACCACCAGATCCAATCTAGACACCATCACAGAGGGGCTCACCACTTCCATTGGTGACTCTCCGATGATGCGTGAGTAGTTCTTTGTAGACCTACGGGTCCGTAGTTAGTAGCTAGATGGCTTCCTCTCTCTCTCTTGATTATCAATACAATGGTCTGTTGGAGATCCATATGATGTAAGCCTTTTTGCGGTCCGTTTGTTGGGATCCGATGAACTTTGAGTTTATGATCAGATCTATGTTTTTATCCATGAAAGTTATTTGAGTCTTCTCTGATCTATTATATGCATGATTGCTTATAGCCTTGTATTTCTTCTCCGATATTTGGGTTTTGTTTTGCCAACTTGATCTATTTATCTTGCAATGGGAAGAGGTGCTTTGTGATGGGTTCGATCTTACGGTGCTTGATCCCAGTGACAGAAGGGGAAGCGACACGTATGTATCGTTTCTATTAAGGATAACAATATGGGGTCTATTTCGACATAAATAGATCTTGTCTACATCATGTCATCGTTCTTATTGCATTACTCCATTTCTCCATGAACTTAATACACTAGATGCATGCTGGATAGCGATCGATGTGTGGAGTAATAGTAGTAGATGCAGGCAGGAGTCGGTCTACTAATCTTCGACGTGATGCCTATATAATGATCATTGCCTGGATATCGTCATGAGTATTTGAAGTTCTACCAATTTCTCAACAATAATTGTTTTCCCACCGTTTGCTATTTTTCTCGAGAGAAGCCAGTAGTGAAACCTACGGCCCCCGGGCCTCTTTTCATCATATTTCCTTTGCGATCTATTTTCCTTTGCATTTATTTTCAGATCTATTAAACCAAAAATACCAAAATACCTTGCTGCAATTTATTTGTTCTGTGATCTATTTATCCTATCTACCACTTTTACCTCACGTTATTTGCCTGTCTTGAGGCGTCATACCCGAAAGGGATTGACAACCCCTTTAACACGCCGGGTTGCGAGTATTTGTTATTTGTGTGCAGGTGCTGTTTACGTGGTGTGAGGAGGTTCTCCTACTGGTTCGATAACCTTGGTCTCCTCACCGAGGGAAATACATATCGTCGCTATACTGCATCATCCCTTCCTCTTTGGGAAAATACCGACATAGTTCTAGAAGACATCAGACCACCACTGGGTTTGCTAGCCAAGTGGGATGTAGCACTCCTCTCACCAAACTAGCCGCCTCAAGCTTCTGATTTCTTCTACAATAAACTGCTGCCTCTCCAAGGCCTGCTTCTGGACTTTTTGTTTAACTGGTCTTGCGTGTGGGCAGACAACAAGGTGGTGCTCGATTACCTCCCTGGGAACACCGAGGATATCAGATGGTTGCCAAGCAAACACATCGATATTCACCAATAGGAAGGCAACGAGCGTGCTTTCCTATTTGTCATCAAGGGTGGCGCTAATCGTGAAAGTACCATCAACGCTAGCCAGCCCTGCCGGGACCTTTTTCACTTGTGGAGCAGCAACCTTGGATCTCTTGTTGTTGGAACACTTCGCCACATCATCAACGGGCGCCGTGCACTCAGAGGGGGCATGGTTCCCGGACTCTTTGCTGGAGTGAAAGGATCGAGAAGAGATGTCTAGAGGGCGGGGGGGTGAATAGACTCTCAACCAAGAAAAGTAGCAATCTTTAAGTTCTTCAAGTTGAGGTGGAGTTTAAGCACAAGTTTAAACATTCACAATACATATCAAGCAAGCATGCAAAGAGTATATGAGCAGCGGAAAGTAAAGCATGCAACTTGCAAGAAAGTAAAGGGATGGGATTGGAGTGTGCAAACGCAATTGGAGACACGGAGATTTTCGGCGTGGTTCCGATAGGTGGTGCTATCATACATCCATGTTAATGGAGACTTCAACCC
Organism: Triticum dicoccoides; assembly: GCF_002162155.2. NCBI lineage: Eukaryota > Viridiplantae > Streptophyta > Magnoliopsida > Poales > Poaceae > Triticum > Triticum dicoccoides. The sequence goes on from NC_041383.1 coordinate 228,661,300, forward strand.
ACGAAGGGTAATGGTTGCGCGAGTCCACGGAGGGCTCCACCCACGAAGGGTCCACGAAGAAGCAACCTTGTCTATCCCACCATGGCCATCGCCCACGAAGGACTTGCCTCACTAGGGTAAATCTTCACGAAGTAGGCGATCTCCTTGCCCTTACAAACTCCTTGGTTCAATTCCACAATCTTGACGGAGGCTCCCAAGTGACACCTAACCAATCTAGGAGACACCACTCTCCAAAAGCCAATAGATGGTGTGTTGATGATGAATGATACGTCCATTTTGCATCATGCTTTTATATCAATATTTATTGCATTATGGGTTGTTATTTCACATTATGTTACAATACTTATGGCTATTCTCTATTATTTTACAAGGTTTACATGAAGAGGAAGAATGCCGGCAGCTGGAATTCTGGGCTGGAAAAGGAGCAAATATTGAAGGACTATTCTGTGCAACTCCAAAAGTCCTGAAACTCCACGGAATACCTTAAAATAAATAAATAAAAATCTTCGCCAAAGATGAAGGCCAGGGAGCCCACACCCTGCTCACGAGGGTGGGGGGCGCCCCCCTGGGCGCGCCCCCCTACCTCGTGCCCCCCTGGTGGCTCTCCAAGGTCCATCTTCTCCCATATGAAGTCTTTCAATGAGAAAAAAATAGAGAAGAACCTTTCGGGACGAGACTCCGCTGCTACGAGGCGGAACCTTGGCGGAACCAATCTAGGGCTCCGGCAGAGCTGTTCTGCCGGGGACACTTCCCTCCGGGAGGGGGAAATCATCACCATCGTCATCACCAACACTCCTCTCATCGTGAGGGGGCAATCTCCATCAACATCTTCACCAGCACCATCTCATCTCCAAACCCTAGTTCATCTCTTGTATCCAATTCTTGTCTCCAAGTCCGGGATTGGTGCTAGTAGGTTGCTAGTAGTGTTGATTACTCCTTGTAGTTGATGCTAGTTGGTTTATTTGGTGGAAGATCATATGTTCAGATCCTTTATGCACATTATTACCCCTCTGATTATGAACATGAATATGTTTTGTGAGTAGTTACGTTTGTTCCTGAGGACAAGGGGGAAGCCTTGCTATTAGTAGTCATGTGAATTTCGTATTCGGTTGATATTTTGATAAGATGTATGTTGTCTAACCTCTAGTGGTGTTATGTGAATGTCGACTACATAAAACTTCACCATTATTTGGGCCTAGAGGAAGGCATTGGGAAGTAATAAGTAGATGATGGGTTGCTAGAGTGACAGAAGCTTAAACCCTAGTTTATGCGTTGCTTCGTAAGGGGCTGATTTGGATCCATATGTTTCATGCTATGGTTAGGTTTACCTTAATACTTTTGTTGTAGTTGCGGATGCTTGCAATAAAGGTTAATCATAAGTGGGATGCTTGTCCAAGTAAGGGAAGTACCCAAGCACCGGTCCACCCACATATCAAATTATCAAAGTACCGAACGCGAATCATATGAGCGTGATGAAAACTAGCTTGACGATATTCCCATGTGTCCTCAGGAGCGCTTTTCCTATTATAAGAGTTTGTCCAAGCTTGTCCTTTGCTACAAAAAGGATTGGGCCACCTTGCTGCACTTTATTTACTTTTGTTACTTGTTGCTCGTTACAATTTATCCTATCACAAAACTATCTATTACCACTTATTTCAGTACTTGCAGAGAATACTTTGCTGAAAACCGCTTATCATTTCCTTCTGCTCCTCGTTGGGTTCGACACTCTTACTTATCGAAAGGACTACGATAGATCCCCTATACTTGTGGGTCATCAAGACTCTTTTCTGGCGCCGTTGCCGGGGAGTGAAGCGCCTTTGGTAGGTGGAATTTGGTAAGGAAAAATTTATTTAGTGTGCTGAAATTTTCTGTCACTTGTTAGTATGGAAAGTAATTGTTTGAGGGGCTTGTTCGGGGTATCTTCACCTCGTCCAGTTGAGCCAAGAGTTGCTCCTCAACCTACTAAACCTACTGAACCTATTTAAAATGAAACTCCTTTTCAGATTCCTTCGGGTATGATGGAAAAACTGCTAGCTAACACTTTTGCAGGAGATGGAACAAAGCATCCTGATGAACATCTACGCTATGTGGATGATATTTGTGGACTATTTAAGCTTGCAGGTATCCCCGATGATATTGTTAAGAAGAAGGCTTTCCCTTTATCTTTGGATGGAGACGCATTGACATGGTATAGGCTATGTGATGATACGAGATCATGGAACTATAAAAGAGTGAAATTGGAATTTCATCAAAAGTATTACCCTATGCATCTTGTTCATCGTGATCGCAATTATATATATAATTTTTGGCCTCACAAAGGAGAAAGCATCGCTCAAGCTTGGGGGAGGCTTAAATCAATGTTATATTCATGCCCCAATCATGAGCTCTCAAAATTGACAATTCTCCAGAATTTTTATGCTCGGCTTTCTGATAACAATCGCACCATGCTCGATACTTCTTGTGCTGGCTCTTTTATGATGAAGCCTATTGAATTTGGATGGAATTTATTGGATAGAATTAAACGCAACTCTGAATATTGGGACCTCGACGAAGGTAAGGAGTCAGGTATGACATCCAAGTTTGATTGTGTTAAATCTTTTATGGATACCGATATTTTCCGTAAGTTTAGCACTAAATATGGACTTGACTCTGAGATAGTAGCTTCTTTTTGTGAATCTTTTGCTACTTATGTTGATCTCCCCATGGAGAAGTGGTTTAAATATCATCCTCCCATATAAGTAAGAGTAGCTGCACCTATTAAAGTTGAAGAAAAGACTGTCACTTACAATGATCCTATTGTTCCCACTTCTTATGTTGAGAAACCACCTTTCCCTGTTAGAATGAAGGATCATGCTAAAGCTTCAACTGTTGTTCGTAAAAGCAATACTAGGACTTATACACCTCCTGAGCAAGTCAAAGTAGAACCCAATATTGCTATTGTTAAAGATCTCCTGTCTGATAATATTGATGGGCATGTTATTTAATACACTGGTGAAACTGCTAGAATTGCTAAACCCTGTGATAGAGATAAACATAGACCTGTGGTAGGCGTGCCTGTTATTTCTGTTAAAATATGAGATCATTGTTATCATGGCCTATGTGATATGGGTGCTAGTGCTAGTGTTATACCCATTGGCTTATACAAAGAAATTATGCATGAGATTGCACCTGCTGAGTTAGAGGAAATTGATGTTACAATTAAACTTGCCAATAGAGATACTATATCTCCAATGGGAATTGTTAGAGATGTTGAAGTCTTGTGTGGGAAAACTAAATACCCCGCTGATTTTCTTGTTCTTGGTTCTCCACAAGATAGCTTTTGTCCTATTATATTTGGTAGACCCTTCCTGAGTACTGTTAATGCTAGATAGATTGCGAAAAGAATGTTGTTACTGTTGGCTTGGATGATATGGTCCATGAGTTTAATTTCTCTAAATTTAGTAAACAACATCGTGAGGAAGAATTGCCTAGTAAGGATGAAATTATTGGTCTTGCTTCTATTGTTGTACCTCCTAGTGATCCTTTAGAACACTATTTGCTAGACCATGAAAATGATATGTTCATGAATGAAAGAAGGGAAATAGATGAAGTATTCTTTAAACAGGAACCTATTCTGCAACACAATTTGCCTGTTGAAATCCTAGGGGATCCTACTCCACCCAAGGGTGATCCCGTGTTTGAGCTTAAACCGTTGCCTGATAATCTTAAATATGCTTATCTTGATGAAAGGAAAATATATCATGTTATTATTAGTGCTAACCTTTCAGAGCATGAAGAAGAAAGATTATTGAAAACTCTGAAAAAGCACCGTGCTGCAATTGGATATACTCTGGATGATCTTAAGGGCATTAGTCCCACTCTATGCCAACATAAAATAAATTTGGAAGCTGATGCCAAACCAGTTTGTGATCCTCAACAATGTTTGAATCCTAAAATTAAAGAAGTGGTAAGAAAAGAAATACTCAAGCTTCTGGAGGCAGGTATAATTTATCCCGTTGCTGATAGTTAGTGGGTAAGTCCTGTCCATTTTGTCCCTAAGAAGGGAGGTATTACTGTTGTCCCTAATGATAAAGATGAGTTGATTCCGCAAAGAATTATCACAGGTTATAGGATGGTAATTGATTTCCGCAAATTGAATAAGGCTACTAAGAAAGATCATTACCCCTTACCTTTTATAGATCAAATGCTAGAAAGATTAGACATACACATTATTGCTTTCTAGATGGTTATTCTAGTTTTTCTCAAATACCTATGTCGGCTAAAGATCAATCAAAGACTACTTTTACATGCCCTTTTGGTACTTTTGCTTATAGAGGTATGCCTTTTGGTTTATGTAATGCACCTGCTACCTTTCAAAGATGCATGATGGCTATATTCTCTGACTTTTGCGAGAAAATTTGTGAGGTTTTCATGGATGACTTTTCCGCCTATGGTTCCTCTTTTGCTGATTGCTTGAGCAATCTTGCTCGAGTTTTGCAGAGGTGTGAAGAAACTAATCTTGTCTTGAATTGGGAAAAGTGCCACTTTATGGTTAATGAAGGTATTGTCTTGGGGCACAAAGTTTCTGAAAGAGGTATTGAAGTTGATAAAGCCAAGGTTGTTGCTATTGAAAAGATGCCATGTCCCAAGGACATCAAAGGTATAAGAAGTTTCCTTGGTCACGCCGGATTTTATAGGAGTTTCATTAAGGACTTCTCAAAAATCTCTCGGCCTCTGACTAATTTATTACAAAAAGATGTACCATTTGTCTTTGATGATGATTGTGTAGAAGCATTTGAAATACTTAAGAAAGCATTAGTCTCTGCACCTGTTGTTCAACCACCTGATTGGAATTTACCCTTTGAAATTATGTGTGATGCTAGTGATTATGCTGTAGGTGCTGTTCTAGTGCAAAGAGTTGATAAGAAATTAAATGTTATCCATTATGCTAGTAAGACTCTAGACAATGCTCAAAGAAATTATGCTACTACCGAGAAGGAACTTTTAGCAGTTGTATTTGCTTGTGATAAATTCAGACCCTATATTGTTGATTCTAAAGTAACTATTCACACAGATCATGCTGCTATTAAATATCTTATGGAAAAGAAAGATGCAAAACCTAGACTCATTAGATGGGTTCTCTTGCTTCAAGAATTTGATTTGCATATTGTTGATAGAAAAGGAGTTGAGAACCCCGTTGCAGACAACTTGTCTAGGTTAGAGAATGTTCTTGATGACCCACTACCAATCGATGATAGCTTTCCTGATGAACAATTAAATGTCATAAGTACTTCTCGTAGCACTCCGTGGTATGATGATTATGCTAATTATATTGTTGCTAAATTTATACCACCTAGCTTCACATACCAACAAAAGAAAAAGTTTTTCTATGACTTGCGACATTACTTTTGGGATGACCTACATCTTTACAAAGAAGGAGTAGATGGTGTTATTAGACGTTGTGTACCTGAGCATGAACAGGAACAGATCATACGCAAGTGTCACTCCGAGGCTTATGGAGGACACCACGCTGGAGATAGAACTGCACATAAGGTATTGCAATCCGGTTTTATTGGCCTACTCTCTTCAAGGATGCCCGTAAGTTTGTTTTTTCTTGCGACAAATGTCAAAGAATTGGTAATATTAGTAGACGTCAAGAAATGCCAATGAATTATTCCCTTGTTATTGAACCGTTTGATGTTTGGGGCTTTGATTATATGGGACCTTTTCCTGCCTCTAATGGATACACTCATATTTTAGTTGCTGTTGATTACGTTACTAAGTGGGTAGAAGCTATTCCAACTAGTAGTGCTGATCATAACACTTCTATTAAAATGCTTAAGGAAGTTATTTTTCCGAGGTTTGGAGTCCCTAGATACTTAATGACTGATGGTGGTTCACACTTTATTCATGGTGCTTTCCATAAGATGCTTGCTAAATACGACGTTAATCATAGAATTGCATCTCCATATCACCCGCAGTCTAGTGGTCAGGTAGAATTGAGCAATAGAGAGCTCAAATTAATTTTGCAAAAGACTGTCTATAGGTCTAGAAAGAATTGGTCCAAGAAACTGAATGATGCATTATGGGCCTATAGAACTGCGTACAGAAATCCTATGGGTATGTCTCCGTATAAAATGGTTTATGGAAAAGCATGTCACTTACCTCTCGAACTAGAACATAAGGCATATTGGGCTATTAAAGAGCTCAACTATGACTTCAAACTTGCCGGTGAGAATATGTTATTTGATATTAGCTCACTTGATGAATGGAGAACCCAATCTTATGAAAATGCCAAGTTGTTTAAAGAAAAAGTTAAAAGATGGCATGACATAAGGATACAAAAGCGTGAGTTTAATGTAGGTGATTATGTATTGCTATACAACTCTCGTTTAAGATTTTTTGCAGGAAAACTTCTCTCCAAATGGGAAGGTCCTTACGTTATCGAGGAGGTCTACCGTTCCGGTGCCATAAAAATCAACATCTTCGCAGGCACAAATCCGAAGGTGGTAAACAGTCAAAGGATTAAACACTACATCTCAGGTAATCCTATAAATGTTGAAACTAATATTATGGAAACCATAACCCCGGAGAATACATAAAGGACACCTTCCAGACCGTTCCAGACTCCGAAAAGGAATAGGTATGTGGTACGGTAAGTAAACCGACTCCAAAACAATTTTTAAGGCAATATTTCTCTGTTTTAGAATATTTAGAAAAATAGAAAAATAAGTAGCTGTCCGGGGAGGACACGAGGCCTCCACGAGGGTGGAGGGCGCGCCCTACCCCCTGGGCTCGTCTCCCTACCTCGTGGGCACCTCGTGTGCCCTCCGGACTCCGTTTCCTTGCACGATACGTATTTTGGTCGGTAAAAATTCATTATATATACTCCCGAAGGTTTTGACTCTCGTATCACGCAAATCTTCCCTGTTCTTGTTTCGAGCTGTTGCTGCTGCAGATTAGAGCAAGATGTCTTCCCAAGACTCGGAGGGAGAGAGCTACATGGCGATTATACTGCAAATCCAAAAGTATATGGGGACGTAGAGCATTATGGCTAGACCACGGAGGAAGAGGAAGACTATGATCCAAAGAGGAAAGAGGAAACGAGTTCCGACGAAGAGGACTATCCCCTACCTCAACCTGGTGATATGCATGTGGAGTTCAAGAAGTCAAGCCTCCATAAGGTTCAATCTATCCCACCTCGTTTTTTGCAGGTAAGCAAGGCAACACTATGCAAAAAGATAATGAAACTTGAGCTTGAGAATGAGGATCTGAGGGATGAAAATTTTAGCTTGAGACGCAAGCTAGAGAAGAAAAATGCAACAACTCCATCATCAACAACACCTCCACCGCCAACAACAAAGAAGGAGACATAATCACATGGGTATGGGCACTCCCCTTGGCAACTGCCAAGCTTGGGGGAGGTGCCCTGGTATCGTATCACCATCACAACTCCTATCTTTACCATTTTTCTTAGTTCGATCCTATTAGTAGTATCTTGATTTAGTAGAATAAAGTCATGGCATGATCTAGTTTTGAGTTTTGCTTTATGATCTCTCTTTGTAATCGAGTCCGTGATCTATATAATAAAAATTAGTGTTGAGTCAAGGGCTTGAGTATTTTGCCATGATCTTGGGTGATTAGAAGAAAAAGAATAAAAATATTCAAAGAGTTCATATTGATCTTAGTGAAAGTAATGACTCCACATAGAAAGAGTATGATGATTAAAAGTTGTTGGGAGTTAGCAAATATAGCTTTGGTCATCGTTGCAATTAATAGGAAGTAATAAGGAAAGAGAGGTTTCACATATAGATATATTATCATTGACATCTTTTATGATTGGGAGCACTCATTAAAATATGACATGCTAAAGAGTTGAGGTTGGACAAGGAAGACAACATAATGAGTTATGTTTTCTTACATCTGAGATAAAGTATGTTGTCATGGTTCCTCTACCGTGTTGAACTTGCCTTTCCCCCTCATGCTAGCCAAATTCTCAGCACTAAGTAGAAATACTCCTTGTGCTTCCAAATACCCTTAAACCAGTTTTGCCATGAGAGTCCACCATATATACCTATGGATTGAGTAAGATCCTTCAAGTAAGTTGTCATCGGTGCAAGCAATAAAAATTGCTCTCTAAATATGCATGACTTATTAGTGCGGAGAAAATAAACTTTGCACAAACTTGTTGTGGACGCAATAAAAGTGACGGACTGCATAATAAAGATCCACATGCAAGGGGCAATATAAAGTGACGTTCGTTTGCATTAATATTTTGTGCATCAACCCTAAACGCGCATGACAACCTCTGCTTCCCTCTGCGAAGGGCCTATCTTTTATTATTATTCTCTACCCTATGCAAGAGTCACGGTGATCTTCACCTTTTCCTTTTTATTTTATCTTTTGGCAAGCTCAGCATGTTGGAAAGAACATGATATATATATCTAATTGGATGTGGGGGAGCATGAATTATTACTGTTGACATTACCCTTGAGGTAAAAAGTTGTGGGGCAAAACTATAAGCCCCTATCTTTCTCTGTGTCCGATTAAAACTCCGTAACCACAAGTATCGCGTGAGTGTTAACAATTATGAAGGACTAAGTGATAATTGAGTATGTGGACTTGCTTTTAAGCTCTGACATAGACTCTTTCCGATGTTATGAGAAATTGCAATTGCTTCAATCACTAAGGGTATATTTTGTTGGTGCTCAATAAGGTTTCTGATTCATACTTTGGCTTTGTGAGAAGATCATCACTTGAACATGAGTAATCATATGACAAAATTTATATATGTTGCTGTTATGAAACAATCATGATGCCTTCATGTCCGTATTCTATTTTTATCGATGCCTCTACCTCTAAACATGAGGATGTATTTATTGTTATCGGCTTTTCGCTTGAGGACAAGCGAGGTCTAAGCTTGGGGGAGTTGATATGTCCATTTTGCATCATGCTTTTATATCAATATTTATTGCATTATGGGCTATTATTTCACGTTATGTTACAATACTTATGGCTATTCTCTCTTATTTTACAAGGTTTACATGAAGAGGGAGAATGCCGGCAGCTGGAATTCTGGGCTGGAAAAGGAGCAAATATTGAAGGACTATTCTGTGCAACTCCAAAAGTCCTGAAACTCCACGGAATACCTTAAAATAAATAAATAAAAATCGTCGCCAAAGATGAAGGCCAGGGGGCCCACACCCTGCTCACGAGGGTGGGGGCGCGCCCCCTGGGTGCGCCCCCTACCTCGTGGGCCCCCTGGTGGCTCTCCGACATCCATCTTCTCCCATATGAAGTCTTTCAATGAGAAAAAATAGAGAAGAACCTTTCGGGACGAGACTCCGCCGCCACGAGGCGGAACCTTGGCGGAACCAATCTAGGGCTCCGGCAGAGCTGTTCTGCCGGGGACACTTCCCTCCGGAAGGGGGAAATCATCACCAACGCTCCTCTCATCGGGAGGGGGCAATCTCCATCAACATCTTCACCAGCACCATCTCATCTCCAAACCCTAGTTCATCTCTTGTATCCAATTCTTGTCTCCAAGTCCGGGATTGGTGCTAGTAGGTTGCTAGTAGTGTTGATTACTCCTTGTAGTTGATGCTAGTTGGTTTATATGGTGGAAGATCATATGTTTAGATCCTTTCTGCATATTATTACCCCTCTGATTATGAACATGAATATGTTTTGTGAGTAGTTACGTTTGTTGCTGAGGACAAGGGAGAAGTCTTGCTATTAGTAGTCATGTGAATTTGGTATTCGTTCGATATTTTGATAAGATGTATGTTGTCTAACCTCTAGTGGTGTTATGTGAACGCCGACTACATAACACTTCACCATTATTTGGGCCTAGAGGAAGGCATTGGGAAGTAATAAGTAGATGATGGGTTGCTAGAGTGACAGAAGCTTAAACCCTAGTTTATGCGTTGCTTCGTAAGGGGCTAATTTGGATCCATATGTTTCATGCTATGGTTAGGTTTACCTTAATACTTTTGTTGTAGTTGCGGATGCTTGCAATAGAGGTTAATCATAAGTGGGATGCTTGTCCAAGTAAGGGCAGTATCCAAGCACCGGTCCACCCACATATCAAATTATCAAAGTACCGAATGCGAATCATATGAGCGTGATGAAAACTAGCTTGACGATATTCCCATGTGTCCTCGGGAGCGCTTTTCCTATTATAAGAGTTTGTCCAGGCTTGTCCTTTGCTACAAAAAGGATTGGGCCACCTTGCTGCACTTTATTTACTTTTGTTACTTGTTGCTCGTTACAATTTATCCTATCACAAAACTATCTGTTACCACTTATTTCAGTACTTGCAGAGAATACCTTGCTGAAAACCGCTTATCATTTCCTTCTGCTCCTCGTTGGGTTCGACACTCTTACTTATTGAAAGGACTACGATAGATCCCCTATACTTGTGGGTCATCAATGAACTCCTTGCTCTTGTGCTTCAAATGATAGTCTCCCCAACACTCAACTCTCTCTCATAGGATTGGATTTGGTGGAAAGATGATTTGAGTGGAAAGCAACTTGGCGAAGGCCATAGATCAAGATTCATATGGTAGGATTGGAATATCTTGGCCTCAACACATGAGTAGGTGGTTCTCTCTTAGAAAATGAATGCTGGAAGTGTAGGCATGTTCTGATGGCTTTCTTCATGAATGAAGAGAGGGTGAGGGGGGTATATATAGCCCCCACACAAAATCTAACCGTTACACACAATTTGCCAAACTTGGTGAGACCGAATCAGAAAACTCGGTCGGACCAATTTAGTTCATAATGTGACCGTTAGGCATTTCGGTGGGACCAACATGTCAACTCGGTGGGACCGATTTGTTTAGGGTTAGGGCATAAGGTAATCTCGATGAGACCGATTACACAAACTCAGTGGGACCGACTTTGGTAATAAGCTAACCAGAGAGTTGGTCAGGCAAACTTGGTGGGACCGATTCACTCATCTCGGTGAGACCGAAACGTTACGAAGGGAAACAGAGAGTTTGCATTGCAAATCGGTGGGACTGAATGCACATTTTGGTGAGACCGAAATGCTACAAAGGGAAATAGAGAGTTTGCAATCCCGTCTCGGTGAGACCGAGATCCCTATCGGTGAGACCGAAGTGACTAGGGTTTCTGGCAGTGGCTATGTCAAATGAACTCGGTGGCGCCGGATAGATCAAATCAGTGGGGCCGAGTTTGACTTTTGGTTTGGGACATATGTGGATATGAGAAAGTGGTTGAGGGCTTTGGAGCATATCACTAAGCACTTTGAGCAAGCAGGCCATTAAGTAACACCTCATCCCCTTTTAATAGTATTGGCTTTCCTATGGACTCAATGTGATCTTGGATCATTGAAATAGAAAATGTAGAGTCCTGAGCTTTGAGCTTGAGCCAATCCTTTGTCCTTAACATCTTGAAGGAGTTCCACATCCTCTTGTCCATGCCACTCCACTGTTGGACTTATCTGAAATATACTAGATAAAAGTATTAGTCCAACAATAGATATGTTGACATTAATTACCAAAATCACCCAAGGAGCACTCGTGCTTTCAATCTTCCCCTTTTTGGTAATTGATGACAACATACATCAAAGCTTTAGATAAATATATAGAGAAAGGCAGGTAAAGCTTTGGAAGGACATGTAACATTCATAGGCTCCCTCTACATGTATGCAATCATGTAAATGTGGAACATAAGAGCATGTGAGTGCATAATCATGATAGAGCAAGCAATGAGTTACATGTATCTTGGCTATATGCATCAGAGCAAATGGTGTGAATATAGGAAATGTACCTTCATGCTCATGAGTCCTTCTTGCAAACAATATGTACATCAGCAAGAGATCCTCAAGCACATGAGTGTGATGCATATACTTACTGATACGTCTCCAACGTATCTATAATTTTTAATTGTTCCATGCTAGTATATTACTCGTTTTGGATGTTTATGGGCTTTACTATACACTTTTATATCATTTTTGGGACTAACCTACTAACCGGAGGCCCATCCCGAATTGCTGTTTTTTTGCCTATTTCAGTGTTTCGAAGAAAAGGAATATCAAATGGAGTCCAAACGGAATGAAACCTTCGAGAACGATCTTTTTGGAACAAACGCAGGAGACTTGGAGTGGACGTCAAGAAGCAGCCGAGGCAGCCACGAGGGTGCAAGGCGCGCCCTAGGGGGGTGGGCGCCCCCCCACCCTCGTGGGCCCCTCGTGGATCCACCAACCTTTTTGCGGTGTGTTTGTCGAGATCCGATGAATTGTGGGTTTATGATCAAATTTATCTATGAGAAATATTTGAATCTCCTCTGAATTCTTTTATGTATGATTGGTTATCTTTGCAAGTCTCTTCGAATTATCAGTTTGGTTTGGCCTACTAGATTGATCTTTCTTGAAATGGGAGTGCTTAGCTTTGGGTTCAATCCTGCAGTGTCCTTTCCCAGTGACAACAGGGACAGCAAGGTACATATTGTATTGTTGCCATCGAGGATAAAAAGATGGGGTTTATATCATATTGTTTGAGTTTATCCCTCTACATCATGTCATCTTGCCTAATGCGTTACTTTGTTCTTATGAACTTAATACTCTAGATGCATGCTGGATAGCGGTCGATGTGCAGAGTAATAGTAGTAGATGCAGAATTTTTTCGGTCTACTTGTCGCGGACGTGATGCCTATATACATGATCATGCCTAGTGAGGGAGTCCTGGACTAGGGGGTGTCCGGATAGCCGAACTATCACCGTCGGCCGGACTCCAAGACTATGAAGATACAAGATTGAAGACTCCGTCCCATGTCCGGATGGGACTTTCCTTGGCATGGAAGGCAAGCTTGGCGATACAGATATGTAGATCTCCTACCATTGTAACCGACTCTGTGTAACCCTAGCCCTCTCCGCTGTCTATATAAACCGGAGGATTTTAGTCCGTAGGAGGAACAACAATCATACCATAGGCTAGCTTCTAGGGTTTAGCCTCCTTGATCTCGTGGTAGATCTACTCTTGTACTACCCATATCATCAATATTAATCAAGCAGGAGTAGGGTTTTACCTCCACCGAGAGGGCCCGAACTGGGTAAAAACATCGTGTCCCTCATCTCCTGTTACCATCCGCCTAGACGCACAGTTCGGGACCCCCTACCCGAGATCCGCCGGTTTTGACACCGACATTGGTGCTTTCATTGAGAGTTCTTCTGTGTCGTCACCTATAGGCCCGATGGCTCCTTCGATCATCAACAACAACACGGTCCAGGGTGAGGCTTTTCTCCCCGGACAGATCTTCGTATTCGGCGGCTTTGCACTGCGGGCCAATTCACTTGGCCATCTGGAGCAGATCGAAAGCTACGCCCCTGGCCATTAGGTCAGATTCGGAAGTTTGAACTATATGGACGACATCCGCGGAGACTTGATCTTCGACGGATTCGAGCCACAGCCGAGCGTGCCGCACTGTCACGATGGGCATGATTTAGCTCTGCTGCCGGAAAGTGCCCTGGAGGCCGCACAAGAGTCCGCTCCGACCCTTAGCTCGGAGCTGACTGCGCCGATCGAGGACGGGTGGCTGGACACCGCGTCGGGGGTTGCCACCTCTACGGCGATAGAGCCGAACACCAACCCTGTCTGTCGCAAAGCCCGTGACTCCGAGGCGCCGGACTCCTCTCTGGATTCCGAACCTCCCGCGCCCCTACCAATCGAACCCGATTGGGCGCCGATCATGGAGTTCACTGCCGCGGACATCTTTCAGCACTCGCCCTTTGGCGACATCCTGAATTCACTAAAATCTCTCTCTTTATCAGGAGAGCCCTGGCCGGACTATGGTCAGGAAGGTTGGGATGCGGACGACGAAGAAATTCAACGCCCACCCACCACCCACTTTGTAGCCACTGCGATGATTTAACCGACATGCTCGACTTTGACTCCGAAGACATCGACGGTATGGACGAGGATGCAGGAGACGACCAACACCCAGCGCCTACAGGGCACTGGAAGGCCACCTCGTCTTACGATATATACATGGTGGACATCCCAAAGGATGGGAATGGCGATGGAACAACGGAGGATGACCCCTCCAAGAAACAGCCTAAGCGCCGGCTTCAGCGGCGCTGCTCTAAATCCTGCCAAAGCAAGAATGGAGATTCTGGCACCGGAGACAATAACACCCCGGACAGTGCCGAAGACAACACCCTCCAGCAGGATTCAATGCAGGAGGATGGAGAAGACAGCCCTCATGAGAGAGCGGCAGACAGAAAGGTAGAGGACGATAATTATATACCTCCCTCCGAAGACGAGGCAAGCCTCGACGACGACGAATTTGTCGTGCCTGAGGATCAAGTCGAACAAGAGCGTTTCAAACGCAGGCTTATGGCCACGGTGAAAGTGCAACTATCCCTAGGTGGTTTTGGTAATTCATAACAACATATAGCTCATTGAGCTAATGCTATTCCAAGACTATTATTTCAGGAAAGCTCAATGTATGGCATGGCATGGATGATGAAAGTGGATCCCTCAAAATACTAAGGACAAAGGATTGGCTCAAGCTCAAAAGCTCAAGACTCTTCATTTTATATTTTAGTGATCCAAGATCACATTGAGTCTATAGGAAAAGCCAATACTATCAAGGAGGGATGAGGTGTTGCTTAATGAGCCTCTTGCTTCATGTGCTTTGTGATATGCTCCAAAACCCTCAACTACTTTCCCACATCCACAAATGACCTAAACCCAAAGCCAAAATCGGTCACACCGATTCTTCCTATCCGGCGCCACCGATTCCAAAAGTCATAGACACTGCCACAAACCCTAAGCAAATCGGTCTTACCGATAGGGATCTCGGTCTCACCGAGATGGGGTTGTAATCTCTATGTTTCCCTTCGTAACGTTTCGGTCTAACCGAAGTGAGCGATCGATCCCACCGAGATTGCAATGTAAACTCTCTGTTTCCTTTTTGTAACATTTCAATCTCACCGAAAAGAGCAAATCGGTCCCACCGAGTTTACCTGACCAACTCTCGGGAAAGCTTATTACCAAATCGGTCTCACCGAGTTTGTGTAATCGGTCTTACCGAGATTATGTTATGCCCTAACCCTAACCGAATCCGTCTCACCGAGATGCATGTCAGTCCCACCAAAAATCACTAACGGTCACTAGGTTTACTAAATCGGTCCGACCGAGTCTGTTGAATCGGTCCCACCAAGTTTGGTAAATTGTGTGTAACGGTTAGAGTTTGTGTGGAGGCTATATATACCCCTCCACCTCCTCTTCATTCATGGAGAGAGCCATCAGAATGAACCTACACTTCCAACTTACCATTTCTGAGAGAGAGCCACCTACTCATGTGTTGAGACCAAGATATTCCATTCCTACCATATGAATCTTGATCTCTAGCCTTCCCAAGTTGCTTTCCACTCAAATCTTCTTTCCACCAGATCCAAAACCTATGAGAGAGAGTTGAGTGTTGGGGAGACTATCATTTGAAGCACAAGAGCAAGGAGTTCATCATCAACGCACCATTTGTTACTTCTTGGAGAGTGGTGTCTCCTAGATTGGTTAGGTGTCACTTGGGAGCCTCCGACAAGATTGTGGAGTTGAACCAAGGAGTTTGTAAGGGCAAGGAGATCGCCTACTTCATGATCTACTGCTAGTGAGGCAAGTCCTTCATGGGCGACGGCCATGGTGGGATAGACAAGGTTGCTTCTTCGTGGACCCTTCGTGGGTGGAGCCCTCCGTGGACTCGCGCAGCCGTTACCCTTCGTGGGTTGAAGTCTCCATCAACGTGGATGTACGATAGCACCACCTATCGGAACCACGCCAAAAACATCCATGTCTCCAATTGCGTTTGAATCCTCCAAACCCTTCCCTTTACTTTCTTGCAAGTTGCATGCTTTAATTTCCGCTGCCTATATACTCTTTGCATGCTTGCTTGAATAGTGTGATGATTGCTTGACTTGTCCTAAAGTAGCTAAAATCTGCCAAACTCTAAAATTGGGAAAAGGTGAAGTTTTTATTAGTCAAGTAGTCTAATCACCCCCCCCTCTAGACATACTTCAAGGTCCTACAAGTGGTATCAGAGCTTTGGTCTCCATTTGCTTTGATTTCCATAGCTTTTGGTGGTCATAGCCTTGGTTTCACAACCTAGGAGAGTATGGCGTCTAGCGAGGGAAATTATCACCGTAGAGGTCCTTACTTTGATGGTACTAATTTTGCTAGTTGGAAGCATAAGATGAAAATGCATATTCTTGGACATAACCCCGCCGTTTGGGCAATTATTTGTATTGGCTTGCAAGGTGAATTTTTCGATGGGAGAGAACCAAACCGTGAAGCTAATGCGGAAGAATTGAAGATGCTGCAATACAACTCTCAAGCCTGTGATATCATCTTCAACGGATTATGCCCCGAAGAATTCAACAAAATCAGCCGTCTTGAGAATGCAAAGGAAATTTGGGATACTTTGATTGATATGCATGAAGGTACTGAATCCGTCAAGGAATCCAAGTTGGATGTGCTCGAAAGTCAGCTTGACAAGTTCAAAATGAAGGATGGTGAAGGTGTCGCTGAAATGTACTCTAGACTTGCTGTAATCACAAATGAGATTGCCGGCCTAGGGAGTGAAGAGATGACTGACAAATTCATCATCAAGAAGATCCTAAGAGCATTGGATGGAAAGTATGATACCGTGTGCACATTGATTCAAATGATGCCAAACTATAAAGATCTCAAGCCAATGGAAGTCATTGGAAGAATTTTTGCTCATGAGATGTCACTCAAGGATAAGGAGGAACTTCACAACAAGTCAAGTGGTGCTTACAAAGCCTCAAGTGAAGCCCCCACATCATCAAGTGAGAAACAAACCTTCAATGAAGAATTGAGCTTAATGGTGAAGAACTTCAACAAATTCTACAAAAGTAGAACCAAAGAAAGAAGCTCCAAGTCTAGGTCCTACAATGACAAGAGATCTTCTAGTCGAGAGCGCAATTGCTACAATTGTGGGAGACCCGTACACTATTCCAATGAGTGTACGGCACCCTACAAAAGAAGAGAAATTCTCCAAGAAGAAGGAGCAAAAGAGAAGAATCACCACCAAGAGAGAGGAGGAGTAGAGATGATCGTTATGAACAAAGACCCTCATGGAGAAGCAAGGATTCGGAGAGGAAGGACAAGTCATCAAGGAGCTACACAACACGAAGACATCAAGCTCATGTTGGTGAATGGGTATCCGGCTCCGACTCCGACAATCACTCCGAGAGAAGCTATCACTCCGACTCCGAATATACTCAAGATGAAGCTGTTGCCGGTCTAGCACTTGTGTCAACCAACTCCTATGACATATTTGATTCACCAAATGAAGGTGTTGGAAGATGCTTCATGGCCAAAGGTCCAAAGGTAACCCATCCCGAGTATGTTGATTTCAATAGTGATGAAGATGATTTGCTTGTGGATGATGATTTACTTGTTGACAACTCTAGTGATGAATACTATGATGAAACGTCAATTAATCATGCTAATCAAGATAAAACGAATGACAATGATAAGGAGAAGATTGAGCTTCTAACTAAAGAACTAAACACTCTTAAGTTAGCTCATGAAACTATCTACGAAGATCATCGAGAACTTTTAAGGGCTCATGAGAAGTTACGCTTTGAAAAGCTCAATCTTGAGCAAGAGCATGAGTTCTTAAAGGCAATTGTCGGTGTCAAAACCGGCGGATCTCGGGTAGGGGGTCCCGAACTGTGCGTCTAGGCGGATGGTAACAGGAGACAAGGGACACGATGTTTTTACCCAAGTTCGGGCCCTCTCGATGGAGGTAAAACCCTACTCCTGCTTGATTGATATTGATGATATGGGTAGTACAAGAGTGGATCTACCACGAGATCAAGGAGGCTAAACCCTAGAAGCTAGCCTATGGTATGATTGTTGTAATGGTTGTGTGTCCTACGGACTAAAACCCTCCGGTTTATATAGACACCGGAGAGGGCTAGGGTTACACAGAGTCGGTTACAATGGTAGGAGATCTACATATCCGTATTGCCAAGCTTGCCTTCCACGCCAAGGAAAGTCCCATCCGGACACGGGACGAAGTCTTCAATCTTGTATCTTCATAGTCTTGGAGTCCGGCTGACAATGATAGTCCGGCTGTCCGGACACCCCCTAGTCCAGGACTCCCTCAGTAGCCCCTGAACCAGGCTTCAATGACGATGAGTCCGGCGAGCATATTGTTCGGCATTGCAAGGAGGGTTCCTCCTCCGAATAATTCATAGAAGATTGTGAACACCAGGATAGTGTCCGGCTCTGCAAAATAAATTCCACATTCCATCGTAGAGGGAATAATATGTACACAAGTTCAATTTGCTGACGTATTTTGTGGCATGACGTCATACCACTACCAAGCCTTTACTTGAATCGTTTTTTATTATACCACCTCAGCGCGTTTAGCGAAGCGGTTTCCTTGGCACGTCTTGTCGAAGCAGAGATCGTGTTCCCCTTATTCCGGGATTCCCATCAATACGGACGTGGGTAACCCAACCGCGCCATTGATGGTGGCGCTTGGGAGATAAGCGAGTTTTACCAGGCCGGTGGGGACACATAGTCTTTGTCCGTCCATATATAAGGGGATAAGGATCCACCTTTTTACCTATGCCTTCTTCCTCCTTTGCTTATCCATCTCCGCGCACTCGAGCTCCAGCGCCCAAGTTCGCACATCTCGCCTCGACCTTCTCCAGCCATGTCCGGAGCGGGAGGCAAGTGGTTGGCCTCCTCAGTTACGGAGGGGCACATTGAAAAGCTGCGCGGCACCGGATACCTTTCCAGCGACATCGCGCACCGGCTGCCCGACGAGGGGCAGCTCATCCCCACCCCAGGCCCCATGAGAGGGTCGTATTCCTTCCCCACTTCCTCCGCGGACTGGGCTTCCAACTTCATCCCTTCGTCCGGGGGCTCATGTATTACTACGGCCTGGATTTCCATGATCTGGCGCCAAACTTCATTCTCAACATCTCGGCGTTTATCGTCATGTGTGAGGCCTTCCTCTGCATCCAGCCCCACTTCGGCTTGTGGCTAAAAACCTTCAATGTCAAGCCGAAGGTAGTGAAGGGCATCCAAGCGGAGTGCGGAGGCGCCATGGTGGGCAAGATGCCCAACGTCCTCTGGCTCGAGGGCACCTTTGTGGAAACCATCAAAGGGTGGCAATCGGGGTGGTTCTATATCACCGAGCTGTGGGACCCTAAATGGGCAGCGGCCCCTGAGTTCAGATCTGGTGCCCCCATGCAGCTCACCTCCTGGAAAGAGAAGGGCTTGCTATGGGGCAGTTCGGAGGAGCTGACCGGACTCCAATCCTGTCTCCAGACCTCGGTGAAGAAGAAGCTCAAGCTTGTCAACGTGATCCAGGTCATGCTCGTCCGCCGGATTCTCCCCTGCCAACAACGGGTCTTCAACCTGTGGGAGTTCAATCCGGCACAGCACCGGACCCTGAACGGGCTCTTCGACACGACGTACGAAGCTGCCTGGAGGGTGCTGTTCAAGGGGGGAGAAGCCCCCGCATCCGCGACTGAAGATCGCGGATTCAGCATGAAACGCCCGGCCGGTGCGGTAAGTTATCCTTTATGGGACACGTATTTCTTTCATAGTTTGACTCTATGTGGGATCTAAAATTCCCAATGCCTTTGACAGGACTGGCAGAGGACGTCCGGACATGTTAACTGTCCGGCTCCCCTCCCCGAAGAACCAGCGGATGCCCGTTTAACGGGGCTGCTAGTCCCGGCACTTTATGTGGTGCCGGAGAAGAAGGCCAAGAAGAAGGCCACGGGAACCCGAAGGAGTTCCCGGCGCCAGGTGGTATCGGACTCATCGTCCGATGACTCCGAGGCGGACTCCTCCCCCGAAGGAGAGGAGGAGAAAGAAGACTCTCCCCAGGAGGGGGGAGAGAGGAAGAGGAAGGCTTCCCCAACGGGGGAGGCCGAAGGGTCCAAGAGGGGAAGGACCCTTCCTCCGGACAGCTCCGCCAACGCCAACATCGGCGACGAAGGGTGGCTGAGGGAGTCCTGGACTAGGGGGTGTCCGGACAGCCGGACTATCATCGTCAGCCGGACTCCAAGGCTATGAAGATACAAGATTGAAGACTTCGTCCCGTGTCTGGATGGGACTTTCCTTGGCGTGGAAGGCAAGCTTAGCGATACAGATATGTAGATCTCCTACCATTGTAACCGACTCTGTGTAACCCTAGCCCTCTCCGGTGTCTATATAAACCGGAGGGTTTTAGTCCATAGGACAACACAACCATTACAACAATCATACCATAGGCTAGCTTCTAGGGTTTAGCCTCCTTGATCTCGTGGTAGATCCACTCTTGTACTACCCATATCATCAATATCAATCAAGCAGGAGTAGGATTTTACCTCCATTGAGAGGGCCCAAACCTGGGTAAAAACATCGTGTCCCTTGTCTCCTGTTACCATGCACCTAGACGCACAGTTCGGGACTCCCTACCCGAGATCCGCCGGTTTTGACACCGACATTGGTGCTTTCATTGAGAGTTCCTCTGTGTCGTCACCGATAGGCTTGATGGCTTCTTCAATCAACAACAACGCCGTCCAGGATGAGACTTTTCTCCCCGGACAGATCTTCGTGTTCGGCGGCTTCGCACTGCAGGCCAATTCGCTTGGCCATCTGGAGCAGATCGAAAGCTACGCCCCTGGTCATCAGATCATGTTTGGAAGCCAAAACTTCACGGCCGACATCTGCGGAGACTTGATCTTCGATGGATTCGAGCCACAGCCGAGCGTGCCGCGCTGTCACGATGGGCATGATTTAGCTCTGCCGCCGGACAGTGCCCTGGAGGCCGCACACGAGTCCGCTCTAACCCATAGTTCGGAGCAGACCGCGCAGATCGAGGATAGGTGGCTGGACACCGCCTCGGGAGCTGCAACTTCTACGGCGATGAAGCCGAATACCGACCTTGTCCCTTATAAAGCTCGTGACTCCGAGGCGCCGGACTCCTTGCCGGACTCCGAACCTCCTACGCCCCTGCCAATCAAATCCGATTGGGCGCCGATCATGGAGTTCAACACCGCGGACATCTTTCAGCACTCACCCTTTGGCGACATCCTAAATTCGCTAAAGCATCTCTCGTTATCAGGAGAGCCCTGGCTGGACTACGGTCAGGATGGTTGGGATGCGGACGACGAAGAAATTCAAAGCCCACCCACCACCCACTTTGTAGCCACTGTCGACGATCTAACCGACATGCTAGACTACGACTCCGAAGACATCGACGGTATGGACGACGATGCCGGAGACGATCAAGAACCAGCGCCTACAGGACACTGGAAGACCACCTCGTCATACGACATATACATGGTGGACACCCCAAAGGATGGGGACGGCGAAGATATCTCCACGCCATCAAATATCTCCCGCTCAAGCTTAAAGGACCAGCACGGCATTGGCTTAACAGCCTGCCCGCAGAGTCAATTGGGTGTTGGGAGGACCTGGAAGCCGCATTCCTCGACAACTTTCAGGGCACATATGTGCGACCACCAGACGCCGATGACCTAAGCCACATAATTCAGCAGCCAGACGAATCGGCCAGGCAATTCTAGACACGGTTCTTAACAAAGAAAAATTAAATCGTCGACTGTCCGGATGCAGAGGCCCTCGCAGCCTTCAAACATAACATCCGCGATGAGTGGCTAGCCCGGCACCTAGGACAGGAAAAGCCGAAATCCATGGCAGCACTCACATCACTCATGACCCACTTCTGTGCGGGAGAGGATAGATGGCTAGCTCGCAGCAACAACCTCAGTAAAAATGCTGGCAGTCCGGATACTAAGGACCACAATGGCAGGTCGCGTCGAAACAAAAACAAACGCCGCATTAACAACGACAACAATGAGGATACGGCAGTCAACGCCGGATTCAGAGGCTCTAAACCCGGTCAGCGGAAGAAGCCATTCAAAAGAACTACTCCGGGTCCGTCCAATTTGGACCGAATACTCGACCGCTCTTGCCAGATACATGGCACCCCTGAAAAGCCAGCTAATCACGCCAACAGAGATTGTTGGGTATTCAAGCAGGCAGGCAAGTTAATTGCCGAAAACAATGACAAGGGGTTGCATAGCAACGATGAGGAGGAGACCCGGCCGCCGAACAGTAGAGGACAGAAGGGTTTCCCCCCACAAGTGCGGACGGTAAACATGATATACGCAACCCATATACCCAAGAGGGAGCGGAAGCATGCACTTAGGGACGTATATGCGATGGAGCCAGTTGCCCCGAAGTTCAATCCATGGTCCTCTTGCCCAATCACTTTCGATCGAAGAGACCACCCGACCAGTATCCGCCATGGCGGATTCGCCGCATTGGTTTTAGACCCAATCGTCGATGGATTTCACCTCATGAGAGTCCTGATGAACGGCGGCAGTAGCCTGAACCTGCTTTATCAGGATACAGTGCACAAGATGGGCATAGACCCCTCAAGGATTAAACCTACAAAGACGACCTTCAAAGGCGTCATACTAGGTGTTGAGGCCAATTGTACAGGCTCAGTCACACTGGAAGTGGTCTTCGGATCCCCGGATAATTTCCGAAGCGAGGAGTTAATCTTCGACATAGTCCCGTTCTGAAGTGGCTATCACGCCCTGCTCATACGAACCGTGTTTGCAAAGTTCAACGCGGTGCCGCATTATGCATACCTTAAGCTCAAGATGCCAGGCCCTCGTGGAGTAATCACGGTCAATGGAAATACTGAACGCTCCCTCCGAACGGAGGAACACACAGCGGCTCTCGCGGCAGAAGTACAAAGCAGCCTTTTAAGGCAATTTTCGAGTCCGGCCGTTAAACGACCGGACATAGCCAAACGTGCCTGGAGTAACATCAATCAAGACCACCTAGCACGTTCCGAGCACGTGTAGCAATGCGGCCCCAACCCCAGCATTTGCATGATTGCAATACCAGCTCTTCGCGTACATCATTACGCTCTGGAGATACCATGGGCATAGGGGGAGGGGCACGACCACGACAGGCCTAGAGTGCGGCTTAACCACACCAGGGGCTCCCAAGTGTGTCACTCTTTTCTTTTCCTTTTTTTATTTTTTCACAGGACTCCGTTCACCAGAGGCCCTGTCCGGCAGTAGATCAGCCGAACTCACGATGCAACAGCCAGGGAGGGACACAGGCTACGACGAACACTCAGGTGGTCTCCATTACAAGCATTTAAATTGTTAAATACACTATTCCGCAGCCTACCCCTGGAGGGAGACACTTCTAATAGTCCAGCCCTTGCTTACCGCACTATTTGTATCGTTCTGCACTCATGGCAGAATCTCTTGAATAAGCAATGCATCACTTTTTGTTTATAATTGCATTACTTTTTTTACAAATATGTTTATTCTTGACATCTTGCACCCGTACAATTTTGGTACGGCCGAATACACCAGGGGCTTATGTTTCCCGCATTATGGTGTGATAAGTCCGAACACTTTCACAAGTGCGGCACCCCGAAGTTATAGCATTATATGCATCGGCTCCGAATCATGTCTTGGGTCAATAGTTGGGTTTGCCCGGCTCCCATGTTTTGGTACCTTACGTTTCGTTCTGTCGCCTAAGGTAGCACTGGGAGAACCATTGCGATTGCGCCCCGGTTGAGCTGGGCGAGCGCCTCAGTGGAGAATGCTAAAACTGACTGTCATGATAAGGCGAGAGACTGGTCGCTGTTCGAGAGGTCTTTTCGAGTCCCTAAAGACTTATGCCGCTTCGAGCGAGGAACCGGCTGTGTCCGGCCCAGGCGTGGATAGCGCCCCGAACTCGGTCTTCCGAATACTAGGGGCTTCGCCGAAATTTAAAATTATAGAATTCTATGGCTAAGTGAGAGTGTTCAAGCATTATAAGTCCAGTTGCCTTGTTCGTTGTGTTGAGAGCCTCCCTAGATGGACCCAAAAATGGGAATAAGATTGCTCAAGTTTATCCCGAACACCCCAGCACTCGTGGCATGGGGGCTGAAACCGACGACTTGCCATCTCTCAGATTTTATAAACGGCCGCACAAAAGGTAATATTTTAAATCAATAAGCGTTGCTTAGCGCATATGAACAAAGTTTTCAGCGCACATGATAACACATTGCGAGTTAACTCAATAATTACATCTCTGGGGCACTCATCCGCAATCTTGCGGGCACCCTTCAGGACAGTCTTATAGTACATCTCGGGCGTATGATACTCCTTGCCCACTGGCGGCTCGTCAGTGATAAGCCTCTCCGCATCCAGCCTGCCCCAATGCACCTTTGTGCGGGCAAGGGCCTGACGGGCACGTTCAATACAGGCGGAGCGCTTGATGACCTCCACCCAGGGGCACGCATCCACCAGCCGCCGCACGAGGCCGAAGTAGCTCCCACGCATGGCCTCTCCAGGCCACAGCCGGACTATGAGGCCCTTCATGGCCTGCTCGGCTACCTTGTGGAGCTCGACCAACTGCTTCAGCTGGTCGCTAGGGGGCACCGGATGTCCGGCCTCAGCATACTGAGACCATAAGACCTTCTCCGTTGAGCTCCCCTCCTCGCCACGGTAGAATGCGGCGGCATCAGACACGTTGCGAGGCAGATCTGCAAACGCCCCTGGAGAGCTCCGAATTCGGGTAAGTAACAGGTAATTTACATTGACATGCTTGCTTTGCATGAAAAATGCCTTACCCGCCGCTATTTTCTTCACATTCTCAACCTCCTGGAGGGCCTTACGGGCCTCGGCCTTAGCGGCTTTGGCACTTTCAAGAGCCGAGGCAAGCTCGGACTCTCGAGTCTTCGAGTTGCGCTCCAAACTCTCATGCTTTTCCATGAGAGCCTGGAGCTCTTGCTGCAACTCCGCCACCCGCGCCTCCTGCTTCTCTCGCTCCGCTCGTTCCGCGGCCGCATTGCGTTCGGCCGCGGACACGGCCTCCTTCAGGGTCGCCACCTCTTCGTGGCCCCTGTAGTACCCACGTTATCCTCGTTATTTCTATTGCAACCAAAATCCTTTTTTGTAAGGTACAAATTTTCAAGTGGTGTTACTCACCTTCTTTGTCCTTGAGCTGCTTCTTGGCAAGGCCGGGCTCTTGCTCGGACCGCTCGAGGTCCTGCTTCAAAGCACCGACCTCCGCAGTCAGTGCGGCAGAGGTCAGCAGCGCAGCCTGCAAACCCATATTGACATAATTTTTAGCACTCCTGCGTATATCTTTTTTCGATCCTCAATCCGGTTTTTCTTTCCGAACACCGAACCGAGCATCAGGGGCTACTGTCTATGCGGTATTACATTACATATTTTAAACTTCTTACCTCAAAGCCTGTTAGAAGGCTACTGCAGGCTTCGGTCAGCCCGCTCTTGGTGAGCTGAACCTTCTGAATCACCGCACTCATAATAGTGCGGTGTTCTTCCTCGATGGAAGCGCCGTTGAGCGCCTCCAAAAAGTTGTCCGACGCCTCCGGTTGGACGGAGGCTGCCGGTGTCACGGTCTTGCCCTTCTTGCGAAGGGGCCGCCTGCCGGACTCCGGAACCACTGCGGGTTTCGGCGCGGAGTCCGGCGTAGAGTCCGGGAGGTTGCCTTGCGGCACCTCCGGAGCCTCCTCCTGATGGGTCCCCTCCTGGGATCCCACCTCGACGTCGTCAGTGTCATGAGGGGTGGAGGCGGTCGGAATGGAATCCACGTCCGACGGAGCCAAGGACCCGCTCGATGAAGCGGGAAGATCATCATCGGCCGGACTACAGGCAGTGTGCGGCATTAGAAGGACACTATGTGACACAAAAGATAAATTACGAATCATTCAGGAATCCGGATACTTATGATCTTGCTGGAGGCCTGGCCCTTGAGGGCCACTCTTCGTCGCCAACGTTGGCATTGGCGGAGCTGTCCGGGGGATGGGTCCTTCCCCTCTTGGACCCTTCGGCATCCCCCGTCGGGGAAGCCTTCCTCTTCCTCTATCCCTCCTCTGGGAGAGAGTCCTCTTTCTCCTCCTCGTCTTCGGGGGAGGAGTCCGCCTCGGAGCCATCGGACGATGAGTCCGATATCACCTGGCACCGGGAACTTCTTCGAGTTCCCGTGGCCTTCTTCTTGGCCTTCTTCTCCGGCACCACATAATGTGCCGGGACCAGCAGCCCCGTTAAACGGGCGTCCGCTGGGTCTTCGGGAAGGGGAGCCGGACAGTCTACCTGTCCGGATGTCCTCTGCCAGTCCTGTCAAATGCATTGGGAGTTTTAGATCCCACATAGAATTAAACTATGAAAGAAAACAACTGTCCCATAGAGGATAACAAAGCTTACCTCGCCGGCCGGGCGCTTGGTGCTGAATCCGCGATCTTCAGTCGCGGACGCGGGGGCTTCTCCGCCCTTGAACAACACCCTTCAGGCAGCTTCGTACGTCGTGTCGAAGAGCCCGCTCAGGGTCCGGTGCTGTGCCGGATCGAACTCCCACAAATTGAAGGCCCGTTGTTGGCAAGGGAGAATCCGGCGGACGAGCCTGACCTGGATCACATTGACAAGCCTAAGCTTCTTGTTCACCAGGGTCTGGAGACAGGACTGGAGTCCTGTCAGCTCCTCCGAACTACCCCATAGCAAGCCCTTCTCTTTCCAGGAGGTGAGCTGCATAGGGATACCAGATCTGAACTCGGGGGCCGCCGGCCATTTAGGGTCGCGTGGCTCGGTGATGTAGAACCACCCCGATTGCCATCCCTTGATGGACTCCATGAAGGCCCCCTCGAGCTAGGTGACGTTGGGCATTTTGCCCACCATGGTGCCTCCGCATTCCGCTTGAGCGCCCTTCACCACCTTCGGCTTGACATTGAAGGTCTTGAGCCACAAGCCGAAGTAAGGCCGGATGCAGAGGAAGGCCTCGCACATGACGATAAACGCCGAGATGTTGAGGATGAAGTTTGGCGCCAGATCGTGGAAGTCAAGGCCGTAGTAGTACATGAGCCCCCGGACAAAGGGATGAAGTGGGAAGCCCAGTCCGCGGAGGAAGTGGGGAAGGAATACAACCCTCTCCTGGGGCCTAGGGGTGGGGATGAGCTGCCCTTCGTCGGGCAACCGGTGTGCGATGTCGCCAGAAAGGTATCCGGCGCTGCGCAGCTTTGCGGTGTGCTCCTCCGTAACGGAGGAGGCCAACCATTTGCCTCCCGCTCCAGACATGGCCGGAGAAGGTCGAGACGATATGCGCGGACTTGGGCGCTGGAGCTCGAGTGCACGGAGATGGATAAGCGGAGAAGGAAGAAGGCGTAGGTAAAAAGGTGGATCCTTATCCCCTTATATATGGGCGGACGAAGACTATGCGTCCCCACCGGCCTGGTAAAACTCACTTATCTCCCAAGCGCCACCATCAATGGCGCGGTTGGGTTACCCACGTCCGTATTGATGAGAATCCCGGAATAAGGGGAACACGATCTCTGCTTCGACAAGACGTGCCAAGGAAACCGCTTCGCTAAACGCGCTGAGATGGTATAATAAAAAACGATTCAAGTAAAGGCTTGGTGGTGGTGTGACGTCATGCCCCAAAATACGTCAGCAGATTGAACTTGTGTACATATTATTCTCTCTACGGTGGAATGTGGAAATTATTTTGCAGAGCCGGACACTATCCTAGTGTTCACAATCTTCTATGAATTATTCGGAGGAGGAACCCGCCTTGCAATGCCGAACAATATGCGCGCCGGACTCATCGTCATTGAAGCCTGGTTCAGGGGCTACTGAGGGAGTCCTGGACTAGGGGGTGTCCGGACAGCCGGACTATCATCGCCAGCCGGACTCCAAGACTATGAAGATACAAGATTGAAGACTTCGTCCCGTGTCTGGATGGGACTTTCCTTGGCGTGGAAGGCAAGCCTGGTGATACAGATATGTAGATCTCCTACCATTGTAACCGACTCTGTGTAACCCTAGCCCTCTCCGGTGTCTATATAAACCGGAGGGTTTTAGTCCGTAGGACACACAAGAGCGGGCTGACCGAAGCCTGCAGTAGCCTTCTAACGGGCTTTGAGGTAAGAAGTTTAAAATATGTAATGTGATACCGCATAGACAGTAGCCCCTGATGCTCGGTTCGGTGTTCGGAAAGAAAAACCGGACTGAGGATCTAAAAAAGATATACGCAGGAGTGCTAAAAATTATGTCAATATGGGTTTGCAGGCTGCGCTGCTGACCTCTGCCGCACTGACTGCGGAGGTCGGTGCTTTGAAGCAGGACCTCGAGCGGTCCGAGCAAGAGCTCGGCCTTGCCAAGAAGCAGCTCGAGGACAAAGAAGGTGAGTAACACCACTTTGAAATTTGTACCTTACAGAAAAGGATTTTGGTTGCAATAGAAATAACAAGGATAACGTGGGTACTGCAGGGGCCACGAACGAGGTGGCGACCCTGAAAGAGGCCGTGTCCACGGCCGAACGCATTGCGGCCGCGGAACGAGCGGAGCGAAAGAAGCAGGAGGCGCGGGTGGCGGAGGTGCGGCAAGAGCTCCAGGCTCTCATGGAAAAGCATGAGAGTTTGGAGCGCGACTCAAAGACTCAAGAGTCCGAGCTTGCCTCGGCTCTTGAAAGTGCCAAAGCCGCTAAGGCCGAGGCCCATAAGTCCCTCCTGGAGATTGAGGCGATGAAGAAGATAGTGGCGGGTAAGGCATTTTTCATGCAAAGCAAGCATGTGAATGTAAATTACCTGTTACTTACCCGAGTTCGGAGCTCATTAGGGGCGTTTGCAGATCTGCCTCGCAGCGTGTCCGATGCCGCCGCATTCTACCGGGCCGAGGAGGGGAGCTCAACGGAGAAGGTCTTCTGATCTCAGTACGCTGAGGCCGGACATCCGGTGCCCCCTAGCGACCAGCTGAAGCAGCTGGTCGAGCTCCACAAGGTAGCCGAGCAGGCCATGAAGGGCCTCATAGTCCGGCTGTGGCCTGGAGAGGCCATGCCTGGGAGCTACTTCGGCCTCGTGCGGCGGCTGGTGGATGCGTGCCCCTGGGTGGAGGTCATCAAGCGCTCCGCCTGCATTGAAGGTGCCCGTCGGGCCCTTGCCCGCGCAAAGGTGCATTGGGGCAGGCTGGATGCGGAGAGGCTTATCACGGACGCGCCGCCAGCGGGCAAGGAGTATCGTACGCCCGAGATGTACTATAAGAGTGTCCTGAAGTGTGCCCGCAAGATTGCGGATGAGTGCCCCAAAGATGTAATTATTGAGTAAACTCGCAATGTGTTATCCTGTGCGCTGAAAACTTTGTTCATATGCGCTAAGCAACGCTTATTGATTTAAAATATTACCTTCTGTGCGGCCGTTTATAAAATCTGAGAGATGGCAAGTCGTCGGCTTCAGCCCCCATGCCACGAGTGCTGGGGTGTTCGGGATAAACTTGAGCAATCTTGTTCCCATTTTTGGGTCCATCTAGGGAGGCGCTCAACACAACGAACAAGGCAACCGGACTTATAATGCTTGAACACTCTCACTTAGCCATAGAATTCTATAATTTTAAATTTCGGCGAAGCCCCTAGTATTCGAAAGACCGAGTTTGGGGCGCTATCCATGCCTGGGCCGGACGAAGCCGGTTCCTCGCTCTAAGCGGCATAAGTCTTTAAGGACTCGAAAAGACCTCTCGAACAGCGACCAGCTCTCGCCTTATCATGACAGTCAGTTTTAGCTTTCTCCACTGAGGCGCTCGCCTAGCTCAACCGGGGCGCAATCGCAGTGGTTCTCCCAGTGCTACCTTAGCCGACAGAATAGAACGTAAGGTACCAAAACATGGGAGCCGGGCAAACCCAACTATTGACCCAAGACATGATTTGGAGCCGATGCATATAGTGCTATAAGTTCGGGGTGCCGCACTTGTGAAAGTGTTCGGACTTATCACACCATAATGTGGGGAACATAAGCCCCTGGTGTACTCAGCCGTACTAGAGTGTACGGATGCAAGATGTCATAAATGAACATATATAAGAAAAGGAATGCAATTATAAGCGAAAAAGTGATGCATTGTTTATTCAAGGAATTCTGCCATGAGTGCAGAATGATACAAATAGTGCGGTAAGCAAGGGAGTGGACTATTTTAAACATGTCCCCCTCCAGGGGTGGGCTGCGGACTGGTGTATTTAACAAATTTAATGCTCAGAATGGAGACCACCTGAGTGTTCGTCGTAGCCTTTGTCCCTCCCTGGCTGTTGCATCGTGAGTTCGACAGATCTACTGCCGGACAGGGCCTCTGGTGAACGAAGTCCTGTGGAAAAATAAAGAAAGAAGAAAAAAGAGTGACACACTTGGGAGCCCCTGGTGTGGTTAAGCCGCACTCTGGGCCTGTCGTGGTCGTGCCCCTCCCCCTATGCCCATGGTATCTCCAGAGCATAATGATGTACGCGAAGAGCTGGTCTTGCAATCATGCAAGGGCTGGGGTTGGGGCCGCATTGCTACGCGTGCTCGGAACGTGCCAGGTGGTCTTGATTGATGTTACTCCGGGCGCGTTTGGCCATGTCCGGTCGTTTAACGGCCGGACTCGAAAATTGCCTTAAAAGGCTGCTCCGTACTTCTGCCGCGAGAGCCGCTGTGTGTTCCTCCGTTCGGAGAGAGCGTTCTGTGTTTCCATTGACCGTGATGACTCCACGAGGGCCTGGCATCTTGAGCTTGAGGTATGCATAATGCGGCACCGCGTTGAACTTTGCAAACGCGGTTCGTCCGAGCAGAGCGTGATAGCCGCTGCGGAACGGGACTATGTCGAAGATTAACTCCTCGCTTCGGAAATTATCCGGGGATCCGAAGACCACTTCCAGTGTGACTGAGCCTGTACAATTGGCCTCAACACCTGGTATGACGCCTTTGAAGGTCGTCTTTGTAGGTTTAATCCTTGAGGGGTCTATGCCCATCTTGCACACTGTATCCTGATAAAGCAGGTTCAGGCTGCTGCCGCCGTCCATCGGGACTCTAGTGAGGTGAAATCCATCGACGATTGGGTCTAAAACCAATGCGGCGAATCCACCATGACGGATACTGGTAGGGTGGTCCCTTCGATCGAAAGTGATCGGGCAAGAGGACCATGGGTTGAACTTCGGGGCTACTGGCTCCATCGCATATACGTCCCTAAGTGCATGCTTCCACTCCCTCTTGGGTATATGGGTTGCGTATATCATGTTTACCATCCGCACTTGTGGGGGGAAACCCTTCTATCCTCTACTGTTCGGCAGCCGAGTCTCTTCCTCATCGTCGCTGTGCAGCCCCTTGTCATTGTTTTCGACAATTAACTTGCCTGCCTGCTTGAATACCCAACAATCTCTGTTGGTGTGATTAGCTGGCTTTTCGGGGGTGCCATGTATCTGGCAAGAGCGGTCGAGTATTCGGTCCAAATTGGACGGACCCGGAGTAGTTCTTTTGAATGGCTTCTTCCGCTGACCGGGTTTAGAGCCTCTGAATCCGGTGTTGACTGCCGTATCCTCATTGTTATCGTCGTTAACGCGGCGTTTGTTTTTGTTTCGACGCGACCTGCCATTGTGGTCCTTAGTATCCGGACTGCCAGCATTTTTGCTGAGGTTGCTGCTGCGAGCTAGCCAGCTGTCCTCTCCCGCACAGAAGCGGGTCATGAGTGATGTGAGGGCTGCCATGGATTTCGGCTTTTCCAGTCCTAGGTGCCGGGCCAGCCACTCGTCGCGGATGTTATGTTTGAAGGCTGCGAGGGCCTCTGCATCCGGACAGTCGACGATTTGATTTTTCTTTGTTAAGAACCGTGTCCAGAACTGTCTAGCCGATTCGTCTGGCTGCTGAATTATGTGGCTTAGGTCATCGGCGTCTGGTGGTCGCACATATGTGCCCTGGAAGTTGTCGAGGAATGCGGCTTCCAGGTCCTCCCAACACCCAATTGACTCTGCGGGCAAGCTGTTAAGCCAATGCCAAGCTGGTCCTTTAAGCTTGAGTGGGAGATACTTGATGGCGTGGAGATCGTCGCCGCGGGCCATATGGATATGAAGGAGATAATCTTCGATCCAAACCGCGGGGTCTGTTGTGCCATCGTAGGATTCAATGTTCATGGGTTTAAACCCTTCAGGGATTTGATGATCCATTACTTCGTCTGTGAAGCATAGTGGGTGTGCGGCGCCTCTATATTGAGCAATATCACGACGTAGCTCAAGAGAGCGTTGTCTGCTGTGTTCGGCCCGGCCGGAGTTGCTGTATCCGGCGCGACGGTAGTCGTCGTGGGTCGTGGGGAGCCCACGTGATCCGTAGATAGATCTGGATTGTCTTGCCTTGTCCTCCAATATATCCCGCAAGTCCGGTGCATTCCCTCGTGGCTTCGTACTTTTCGAGCGGTACCGGGGTACGGTTCTGAAGGAGGGCCTAGATGCCTCTCTGTCGCGACCACGGGTTGGTCGGTCTGCCGTATTGTGCGCTGGTGATGAAGGTTTGTACGCTTCCTCCTCTAGTCGGGGGAGCAACTTGCGTTTTGGGTAGCTCTTGGAGGGGCGTTCGAGTTCATACTCTTCGGCCGTGAGGACCTCAGTCGATCTGTCGGCCAGCAGGTCTTGATCAGCTTGAAACTGTTGCTGCTTTTTCTTTAGGCTATTTGCCGTGGCGATAAGCCTGCGTTTAAAACGCTCTTGTTCGACGGGATCCTCTGGCACGACGAATTCGTCGTCGTTGAGGCTTGCCTCGTCTCCGGAGGGAGGCATGTAGTTTTCATCCTCCTCGTCTGCCGCTCTCTCCTGAGGGCTGGCTACTCCATCCTCCTGTGCTGAATCGTGCTGGAGGGGGTTGTCTTCAGCACTCTCTGGGGTGTTATTATCTCCGGTGCCGAAATATCCATTCTTGCTGTGGTGGGATTTAGAGCGGCGCCGCTGACGTTGGCCCTTGGGCTGTTTCTTAGAGGAATCTGCCTCCGCTGCTTCTTCGCCGTCCCCATCCTTTGGGGTGTCCACCATGTATATGTCGTATGAAGAGGTGGTCTTCCAGTGCCCTGTAGGCGCTGGTTCTTGATCGTATCCGGCATCGTCGTCCATACCGTCGATGTCTTCGGAGTCATAATCTAGCATGTCGGTTAAATCTTCGACAGTGGCTACAAAGTGAGTGGTGGGTGGGTTTCAAATTTCTTCGTCGTTCGCATCCCAACCATCCCGACCGCAGTCCGGCCAGGGTTCTCCTGATAACGAGAGATGCTTTAGCGAATTTAGGATGTCGCCAAAGGCTGAGTGCTGAAAGATGTCCGCGGCGGTGAACTCCATGATCGGCGCCCAATCGGATTCGATTGGCAGGGGCGCAGGAGGTTCAGAGTCCGGCAAGGAGTCCGGCGCCTCGGAGTCACGAGCTTTATAAGGGACAAGGTCAGTATTCGGCTCCATTGCCGTGGAAGTTGCAGCTCCCGAGGCGGTGTCCAGCCACCTGTCCTCGATCTGCGCGGTCTGCTCCGAACTATGGGCCAGAGCGGACTCGTGTGCAGCCTCCATGGCACTGTCCGGCGGCAGAGCTAAATCATGCCCATCGTGACAGCGCGGCACGCTCGGCTGTGGCTCGAATCCGTCGAAGATCAAGTCTCCACGGATGTCGGCCGTGAAGTTTAGGCTTCCAAACCTGACCTGATGGCCAGGGGCGTAGCTTTCGATCTGCTCCAGATGGCCAAGTGAATTGGCCCACAGTGCAAAGCCGCCGAACACGAAGATCTGTCCGGGGAGAAAATTCTCACCCTGGACTGCGTTGTTGTTGATTGAAGAAGCCATCAAGCCTATCGGTGACGACACAGAGGAACTCTCAATGAAAGCACCAATGTCGGTGTCAAAACCGGCGGATCTCGGGTAGGGGGTCCCGAACTGTGCGTCTAGGCGGATGGTAACAGGAGACAAGGGACACGATGTTTTTACCTAGGTTCGGGCCCTCTCGATGGAGGTAAAACCCTACTCCTGCTTGATTGATACTGATGATATGGGTAGTACAAGAGTGGATCTACGACGAGATCAAGGAGGCTAAACCCTAGAAGCTAGCCTATGGTATGATTGTTGTAATGGTTGTGTGTCCTACGGACTAAAACCCTCCGGTTTATATAGACACCGAAGAGGGCTAGGGTTACACAGAGTCGGTTACAATGGTAGGAAATCTACATATCCGTATTGCCAAGCTTGCCTTCCACGCCAAGGAAAGTCCCATCCGGACACGGGACGAAGTCTTCAATCTTGTATCTTCATAGTCTTGGAGTCCGGCTGACAATGATAGTCCGGCTGTCCGGACACCCCCTAGTCCAGGACTCCCTCAGCAATCAATGATGATCTCCGCAAGAAAAGTTCTTCTTACATTGCCAAGCGTTTACTCTTATCTACTTACATGCCTCAAGTCAAGTCTAGTAACAAGTACAAGAAAGATACTTCCTCTAGTAGTAACAATAATAATGTCAAATCCAATATTGTTGCTTCTAGTAGTTCTCTTGATTCCACTAATGATTCTATTAGCCAAGTTACACTTGAGCAAGAAAATAGCTTATTGACGGGAATTATAAAGAAAGGTGTTTACAAGAGCCTTGCCGGGAGTAAGCAATTCGAGGAAATTGTGCGCAGGCAAGGAAGGCACCAGAAGAATCAAGGTGTTGGTTTTGAACGAAAGTTCAATGCCAATGGAGTTGAGTGGGAAGAAGATCAATACCCCAATACGAAGTTTGTTCCTCAACAAGAGAAGTATGATCTGAAGGAAATATGCCCTAGAGGCAATAATAAAGTTATTATTTATTTCCTCATATCATGATAAATGTTCATGCTAGAATTGTATTTACCGGAAACATGATACATGTGTGAATACATAGACAAACATATAGTCACTAGTATGCCTCTACTTGACTAGCTCATTAATCAAAGATGGTTATGTTTCCTAACCATAGGCATGTGTTGTCATTTGATTAGTGGGATCACATCATTAGAAGAATGATGTGATTGACATGACCCATTCCGTTAGCTTAGCACTTGATCGTTTAGTATACTGCTATTGCTTTCTTCATGACTTATACATGTTCCTGTAACTATGAGAATTATGCAACTCCCATTTACCGGAGGAACACTTTGGGTACTACCAAACGTCACAACGTAACTGGGTGATTATAAAGGAGTACTACAGGTGTCTCCGAAGGTACATGTTGAGTTGGTGTATTTCGAGATTAGGTTTTGTCACTCCGATTGTCGGAGAGGTATCTCTGGGCCCTCTCGGTAATGCACATCACTATAAGCCTTGCAAGCAATGTGACCAATGAGTTGGTTACGGGATGATGCATTACGTAACGAGTAAAGAGACTTGTCAGTAACGAGATTGAACTAGGTATTGGATACCGACGATCGAATCTCGGGCAAGTAACATACCGATGACAAAGGGAACAACGTATGTTGTTATGCGGTTTGACCGATAAAGATCTTCGTAGAGTATGTAGGAACCAATATGGGCATCCAGGTTCCGCTATTGGTTATTGACCGAGAATAGTTCTAGGTCATGTCTACATAGTTCTCGAACCCATACGGTCCGCACGCTTAACGTTACAATGATAGTTTTATTATGAGTTTATAAGTTTTGATGTACCGAAGTTTGTTCGGAGTCCCGGATGTGATCACGGACATGACGAGGACTCTCAAAATGGTCGAGACATAAAGATCGATATATTGGAAGCCTATATTTGGACATCAGAATCGTTCCGGGTGAAATCGGCATTTTACCAAAGTACCGGGAGGTTACCGGAACCCCCTGGGGGGTTATTTGGCCTACATGGGCCTCGAGGGAGAAGAGGGAAGGAGGCAGGAGGGGGCCGCGCGCCCCTCCCCTTCCTAGTCCGAATAGGACAAGGGAAGTAAAACTGAACTTTTGAATCATTCTTTTGCAAAAATCTCTGCATTTTGTGATGCTCATCTATTCTATCTCATCTATAACTCTTCACAGGGTCAGCAGTCAGCCTTTTGCAGCATGTCAGACCATAGTGACAGCCAGAACAGGTCAGAAGAGCAGATGGACTTGAGTGAGGGCACTAGTCCATCAACTACAGATGAAGGGAGCAGAAGCACTCCTAGCAACCTGCCCAAGGCTGCTACCAGGCAGAGAAAGAAAAGAACATCAGACTTAGAGGATGAGTATTATAAAGCTGAGGAAGATGAGGCTACTTCCAAGAAAGTAGTGCTCAAGAAGGAATATGGCTCTGCACATAGCACTAAGCCTGGACTTAAGAAGAAAGTACCTGCCAAGAGGACACCAATGCCTAAAGCCAGAAAGTCCACTCAAATGCCAGCTCAGACAGATCCCAAAGAGGCACCTGAGAAGAAAGTCACTTCTTCCAAACCTCAGAAAGTTCCCACTGGAGAGACAATGAAGTTCACAATTGAGTCAGAGGAGGAAGGTGCTCAAGACAAGAAAAAGAAGAGAGCAAGAACCACAACTGCCAAGGTCCTTGGAAAGCCCTCTATGAGAAGGGATGCTGAAGAGAAAGAGGATGCTGCACCAGCACCTAAGGCACCCAAGCTTATGGGTGATGCAATCAGATCAGGGGCTGCAACATCTAAGCCCAAGGAAGCACCCAAAGCTACCTCCAAGGCCAAGCAAGTACCAAAGATGAATACTAGGAGTATTCCAGCTGCTGAGAAGAACAAGGCCCCAGTGCCCAATGTTGCTGAAGAAGAAGATGAAGAAGGACAGGTCCTAAGAAAGCTCAAGCCCAAGATACCAGACCACAATGATGCCCATCCTGTGGCTGAGGACATGAGGATCAGCAAGGATTCAAGGCTAAGGCTGTGGAGGATGGAAGATCCATATGCATCAAGGAGAAGAACTGCTGTTGACTACAGGTTCCATACAAAGGAACAACATGACTTATATGAGACAATTCTGTTGGACAAGAAGCCCATAGTTTATGACATGAGGTGGGTCAACTGGACCTACATCAAGGACAATGAAGAGCACTATCCTGGAGTGCAAGAAAGCTTTGTTGCTTGTGGAGTTGCTGATTTTGTTGGACAAAATCTCACTCACTGGAATGATGAGCTTATCATGCAATTCCACTCCACAGCACATTTTTACCCAGATGGAAGAATTGTTTGGATGTCTGAAGGTACAAGGTACCAGTCAACTATTGAAGAATGGGCAAGACTGATAAATTCCCCAAAGGAAAATGAGGATGACCTGGATATCTATGCAAAGAAGAAGATGGATCACAATTCAATGGCTCACATGTACAAGGAGATCCCAGACAAGGCAGTTGAGACTCAAAAATTTGGACCAGTTCACTTTCTGCTGTCAGGGTTGCCAACCATCAATTGGATTCTGAGGCATACTTTTTTGCCCAAGTCTGGTGACCATAACATGATCAGAGGGCATGCCATCAACATGTTGCATGTGTTTGATGTGCCACAGAAGTTCAAAGTCATGAGCCTGATGATTGAAACAATTAAGAGGACTGCAGCATATCAGAAGAGGAGCTGTGGATATGCACCTCAGATTCAGGAATTGATCAACTCAAAGATGGGCACAGGGAAATATCAGTTGGATAAGGAACATTTTCCACTTTATCCAGACTTTGAGGATAATGAGGTTGTCATGAATGAGGATGATCCAACATCAGTTCAAGCTCAGGAGAAGAAGGAGAAGGCAAAGAAGGAGAAGGCTGCCAGGATGCCAACTCAAGAGGAGGCATCTGAATATTTCTTGAAGACCAAACAAGAGCAGCTTGGTTACTTGATAGCATCTACACTGAGGATTGAGAAGGGACTGGCCACCCTCACTCAGAATCAGGAGAGCCTTGAGAGAATCATGGAACTCAAATTCCATGACCTTGATGCCAAAGTAACTGAGATACAGTCAGTTGTGGAGCAGCTGCAGGATGATATATAGGAGAGGCAGGGCAAGACTACCACAAATGTGTTTGCCAGAGTGCCCAGAGCCCAGAGGTCAGTTGCAGTGCCAGTGACAGACACTAGAGCAACAACCTCAGCACCAGCTACTGCCCCTTCAGTTCCAGTGCAACCAGCTCCAGCATCCACTCCAACACCCTCTACTTCAACTGAAGCCTTCGTCCTTGGAGTCATCAGGACACCTCCACCAGAAGATCAAGCCTGAGAGTCGATCTAGCACTATGCATTTTCTATGAACTTTTTGGTAACTTGTTGCCAAAGGGGGGGGAATGTATAGATCATAGGCTTCGAGAGAGAGTGTGTTGTTTTGTTCTCTCTTGCTTTATTTGGTGGTTTAAAAACTTGTTTACTTTTGATTGCTTGTGAGACATTGATGATCATGTGATTGATCATAAGCTACACTTATGCATGCTTGATATTATCCTATCTATCTTATGTGATCATTCACTTTGCTTGGTGATGAGTGCATGTATTCAATGTTTATTATTTTGAGCGCTACACCAAGATGTATGTGACATGGAAGAGTAACCCATGAGCCTAATTCATTGTGCATTTGCAGTCCAAAGCAAATCTTAAACTATGCACAAATTTAGGGGGAGCTCTTGCTTATCACATACTTCTCAAAGCGACGATGTTATTCAATCTTATTATCATTTGTCGAAGCTTTGATCTATATGTTGTCATCAATTACCAAAAAGGGGGAGATTGAAAGTGCAACTATCCCTAGGTGGTTTTGGTAATTCATAACAACATATAGCTCATTGAGCTAATGCTATTCCAAGACTATTATTTCAGGAAAGCTCAATGAATGGCATGGCATGGATGATGAAAGTGGATCCCTCAAAATACTAAGGACAAAGGATTGGCTCAAGCTCAAAAGCTCAAGACTCTTCATTTTATATTTTAGTGATCCAAGATCACATTGAGTCTATAGGAAAAGCCAATACTATCAAGGAGGGATGAGGTGTTGCTTAATGAGCCTCTTGCTTCATGTGCTTTGTGATATGCTTCAAAACCCTCAACTACTTTCCCACATCCACAAATGACCTAAACCCAAAGCCAAAATCGTTCACACCGATTCTTCCTATCCGGCGCCACCGATTCCAAAAGTCATAGCCACTGCCACAAACCCTAAGCAAATCGGTCTTATCGATAGGGATCTCGGTCTCACCGAGATGGGGTTGTAATCTCTCTGTTTCCCTTTGTAACGTTTCAGTCTAACCGAAGTGAGCGATAGGTCCCACCGAGATTGCAATGTAAACTCTCTGTTTCCTTTTTGTAACATTTCGGTCTCACCGAAAAGAGCAAATCGGTCCCACCGAGTTTACCTGACCAACTCTCTGGAAAGCTTATTACCAAATCGGTCTCACCGAGTTTGTGTAATCGGTCTTACCGAGATTACGTTATGCCCTAACCCTAACCGAATCTGTCTCACCGAAATGCATGTCAGTCCCACCAAAAATCACTAACGGTCACTAGGTTTACTAAATCGGTCCGACCGAGTCTATTGAATCGGTCCCACCGAGTTTGGTAAATTGTGTGTAACGGTTAGATTTTGTGTGGAGGCTATATATACCCCTCCACCTCCTCTTCATCCATGGAGAGAGCCATCAGAACGAACCTACACTTCCAACTTACCATTTCTGAGAGAGAGCCACCTACTCATGTGTTGAGACCAAGATATTCCATTCCTACCATATGAATCTTGATCTCTAGCCTTCCCAAGTTGCTTTCCACTCAAATCTTCTTTCCACCAGATCCAAAACCTATGAGAGAGAGTTGAGTGTTGGGGAGACTATCATTTGAAGCACAAGAGCAAGGAGTTCATCATCAACGCACCATTTGTTACTTCTTGGAGAGTGGTGTCTCCTAGATTGGCTAGGTGTCACTTGGGAGCCTCCGACAAGATTGTGGAGTTGAACCAAGGAGTTTGTAAGGGCAAGGAGATCGCCTACTTCGTGAAGATCTACCGCTAGTGAGGCAAGTCCTTCGTGGGCGACGGCCATGGTGGGATAGAAAAGGTTGCTTCTTCGTGGACCCTTCGTGGGTGGAGCTCTCCGTGGACTCGCGCAGCCGTTACCCTTCGTGGGTTGAAGTCTCCATCAACGTGGATGTACGATAGCACCACCTATCGGAACCACGCCAAAAACATCCGTGTCTCCAATTGCGTTTGAATCCTCCAAACCCTTCCCTTTACTTTCTTGCAAGTTGCATGCTTTAATTTCCGCTGCCTATATACTCTTGCATGCTTGCTTGAATAGTGTGATGATTGCTTGACTTGTCCTAAAGTAGCTAAAATCTGCCAAACTCTAAGATTGGGAAAAGGTGAAGTTTTTATTGGTCAAGTAGTCTAATCACCCCCCCCCTCTCTAGACATACTTCAAGGTCCTACAAGTGGTATCAGAGCTTTGGTCTCCATTTGCTTTGATTTCCATAGCTTTTGGTGGTCATAGCCTTGGTTTCACAACCAAGGAGAGTATGGCGTCTAGCGAGGGAAATTATCACCGTAGAGGTCGTTACTTTGATGGTACTAATTTTGCTAGTTGGAAGCATAAGATGAAAATGCATATTCTTGGACATAACCCCGCCGTTTGGGCAATTATTTGTATTGGCTTGCAAGGTGAATTTTTCGATGGGAGAGAACCGAACTGTGAAGCTAATGCGGAAGAATTGAAGATGCTGCAATACAATGCTCAAGCCTGTGATATCATCTTCAACGGATTATGCCCCGAAGAATTCAACAAAATCAGCCATCTTGAGAATGCAAAGGAAATTTGGGATACTTTGATTGATATGCATGAAGGTACCGAATCCATCAAGGAATCCAAGTTGGATGTGCTCCAAAGTCAGCTTGACAAGTTCAAAATGAAGGATGGTGAAGGTGTCGCTGAAATGTACTCTAGACTTGCTCTTATCACAAATGACATTGCCGACCTAGGGAGTGAAGAGATGACCGACAAATTCATCATCAAGAAGATCCTAAGAGCAGTGGATGGAAAGTATGATATCGTGTGCACATTGATTCAAATGATGCCAAACTATAAAGATCTCAAGCCAACGGAAGTCATTGGAAGAATTGTTGCTCATGAGATGTCACTCAAGGATAAGGAGGAACTTCACAACAAGTCAAGTGGTGCTTACAAAGCCTCAAGTGAAGCCCCCACATCATCAAGTGAGAAACAAACCTTCAATGAAGTATTGAGCTTAATGGTGAAGAACTTCAACAAATTCTACAAAAGTAGAACCAAAGAAAGAAGCTCCAAGTCTAGGTCCTACAAATTCTACAAAAGTAGAACCAAAGAAACATCCGTGTCTCCAATTGCGTTTGAATCCTCCAAACCCTTCCCTTTACTTTCTTGCAAGTTGCATGCTTTAATTTCCGCTGCCTATTGGTCAAGTAGCCATTACTCTTTGCATGCTTTAATTGCACAGCCGTTACTCTTTGCATGCTTGCTTGAATAGTGTGATGATTGCTTGACTTGTCCTAAAGTAGATAAAATCTGCCAAACTCTAAAATTGGGAAAAGGTTAAGTTTTTATTGGTCAAGTAGTCTAATCACCCCCTCTAGAGATACTTCAAGGTCCTACACATGGCAAGCAGCCTCAAGAAAAAGCAGCAACAGCTTAGACCTGACCAAGACTTGCTAGCCGACAGATGGACTGACATCCTTGCGGCCGAAGAGTATGAACTCGAACGCCCCTCCAAAAGCTACCCAAAACACAAGCTGCTACCCCGACTAGAGGAGGAAGCACATAAACCTACATCACCACCGCACAATACGACCGACCGGCCACCCCGTGGCCGCGACAGAGAGGTCTTTAGGCCCTCCACTAAAGCCGCACCCCGGCGTCGCTCGAAAAGTACAAAGCCATGGGGGAATGCGCCGGACTTGCGAGACATATTGGAGGACAAGGCAAGACAAAAAAGATCGATCTATGGATCGCGTGGGCGCCCCACGATACATGGCGACAACCGTCACGCCGGATACAGCAATGTCGGCCGGGCCGAACACAGTAGACAAAGCTCATTTGAGCTGTGTCATGATATAGCCCAATACAGAGGCGCCGCGCACCCACTATGCTTCACAGATGAAGTAATGGATCATCAAATCCCTGAGGGTTTCAAACCCGTAAACATTGAATCATACGACGGCACAACAGATCCTGCGGTTGGGATCGAGGACTATCTCCTTCACATCCACATGGCCCGCAGTGATGATATACACGCCATCAAATACCTCCCACTCAAGCTTTAAGGACCAGCTCGGCATTGGCTCAACAGCTTGCCAGCAGAATCAATTGGGTGTTGGGAAGACCTGGAAGCCAAATTCCTTGATAACTTCCAGGGCACATATGTGCGACCACCAGATGCTGATGACCTAAGCCACATAATCCAGCATCCAGATGAATCGGTCAGACAATTCTAGACACGGTTCTTAACCAAGAAAAATCAAATCGTTGACTGTCCGGATGCAGAGGCCCTTGCAGCCTTCAAGCATAACATCTGCGACGAGTGGCTTGCTCGGCACCTAGGACAGGAAAAGCCGAAATCCATGGCAGCCCTCACATCACTCATGACCCGCTTTTGCGCGAGAGAGGACAGCTGGCTAGCTCGCAGTAACAACCTGACCAAAAACTCCAGTAGTTCGGATACCAAGGATAGCAATGGCAGGTCGCGTCGCAATAAGCAAAAGCGCCGCATTAACAACGATAATACTGAAGATACGGCAGTCAATGCCAGATTCAGAGGCTCTAAATCCGGTCAGCGGAAAAAGCCATTCAAAAGAAATACTCCGGGCCCATCCAATTTGGACCGAATACTCGATCGCTCATGCCAGATACACGGCACCCCCGAAAAGCCAGCCAATCACACCAACAGGGATTGTTGGGTGTTCAAGCAGGCAGGCAAATTAATTGCCGAAAACAATGACAAGGGGCTACATAGCGATGACGAGGAAGAGACCCGGTCACCGAACAATAGAGGACAGAAGGGTTTCCCCCCACAAGTGCGGACGGTGAACATGATATACGCAACCCACATACCCAAGAGGGAGCGGAAGCGTGCACTCAGGGACGTATATGCGATTGAGCCAGTCGCCCCAAAGTTCAATCCGTGGTCCTCATGCCCGATCACTTTTGATCGAAGGGACCACCCTACTAGCATCCGCCATGGCAGATTCGCCGCATTGGTTCTAGACCCAATCGTCGATGGATTTCACCTCACTAGAGTCCTGATAGACGGCGGCAGCAGCCTGAACCTGCTTTATCAGGATACATTGCACAAGATGGGCATAGACCCCTAAAGGATTAAACCCACAAGAACGACCTTTAAAGGCGTCATAGCAGGTGTAGAGGCCAACTGCACAGGCTCAGTTACACTGGAAGTGGTCTTCAGATCCCCGGATAACTTCCGAAGCGAGGACTTAATCTTCGACATAGTCCCGTTCCGCAGCGGCTATCACGCACTGCTCGGACGAACCGCATTCGCAAAGTTCAATGCGGTGCTGCACTACGCATACCTAAAGCTCAAGATGCCAGGCCCTCGAGGAGTCATTACGGTCAACAGAAACACCGAACGCTCTCTCCGAACGGAGGAGCATACAGCGGCTCTCGCGGCGGAAGTACAAAGTAGCCTCTTAAGACAATTCTCGGGTCCCGCTGTTAAGCGGCCGGACAGCGTCAAGCGCGCCCGGAGTAACCTACAGCAAGACCACCTGGCACGTTCCGAGCACGCGTAGCAATACGGCCCCAACCCCAGCCCTCACGAAATCGCGCAGCCAGTACCACGCGTACATAACTACGCTCTGGCGATACCATGGGCATAGGGGTAGGGGCACGACCAAGGCATGCCCAGAGTGCGGCTCAACCACACCAGGGGCTCCCAATTGTGTCATTCTTTCCTTTCTTCTTATGCACAAGACTCTGTTTCCCAGAAGCGTTGTCCGGCAGTAGACTTGCCGAACTCACGATGCAACAGCCATGGAAGCAGAAAAGCTACGTCGAGTATCCAGGTGGTCTCCAATACGAGCATTATACCTGTTTTACATACCATCCCGCAGCCTACCCCTAGAGGGGGACATGTTAAATAGTCCCATCCCTTGCTTATCGCACTATTTGTATCGTCCTGCTTTCATCGCAGTATTTTTTGAATAAACAATGCATCGCTTTTGCCTCAAATTGCATTCACTTTTTTATTTATGTTCACTTATGACATGTTGCACCCGTACGCTTTGGTACGGCTAAATACACCAGGGGCTTAAGTTCCCCAAATTATGGTGTGATAAGACCGAACACTTTCACAAGTGCGGCACCCCGAACTTATAGCATTATATGCATCGGCTCCGAATCATGTCTTGGGTCAATAGTTGGGTTTGCCCGGCTCCCATGTTTTGGTACCTTACGTTCCATTATATCGGCTAAGGTAGCGCTGGGAGAACCACTGCGATTGTGCCCCAGTTGACCTGGGTCGAGCACCTCAGTGGAGAAAGCTA
Source organism: Triticum dicoccoides (assembly GCF_002162155.2). Classification (NCBI taxonomy): domain Eukaryota; kingdom Viridiplantae; phylum Streptophyta; class Magnoliopsida; order Poales; family Poaceae; genus Triticum; species Triticum dicoccoides. The sequence goes on from NC_041383.1 coordinate 228,705,565, forward strand.
AAACTGACCGTCATGATAGGGCGAGAGCTGGTCGCTGTTCGAGAGGTTTTTTCGAGTCCCTAAAGACTTATGCCACTTAGAGCGAGGAGCCGGCTTTGTCCGGCCCCAGGCGTGGATAGCGCCCCGAATTCGGTCTTCCGAACACTAGGGGCTTTGCCGAAATTTAAAATTATAGAATTCTATGGCTAAGTGGGAGTGTTCAAGCATTATAAGTCCGGTTGCCTCATTCGTTGTGTTGAGCGCCTCCCTCGAAGGACCCAAAAATGGGAAAAAGAGCGCTCAAGTTTATCCCAAACACCCCAGCACTCGTGGCATGGGGACTGAAGCCAACGACTTGCCATCTCTCAGATTTGATAAACGGCCGCACCGAAGGTAATATTTTAAATTAACAAGCGTTGCTTAGCGCATATGAACAAAGTTTTCAGCGCACAGGATAACAAATTGCGAGTCTACTAAAAAATTACATCTTTGGAGCATTCACCCGCTATAAGGCGAGCACCCTTCAGGACACCCTTATAGTACATCTCGGATGTGCGATACTCCTTGCCCGGCGGTGGCGCATCCGTCACAAGCTTCTCAGCATCCATCCTGCCCCAGTGCACTTTAGCACGGGCAAGGGCCCGACGAGCACCTTCAATGCAGGCGAGTGCTTGATGACTTCAACCCATGGACAGGCGTCCACCAGCCACCGCACCAGACCGAAGTAGCTCCCAGGCATGGATTCTTTGGGCCACAGCCGAACTATGAGGCCCTTCATAGCCTGTTCGGCCACCTTACCCGCCGCTATCTTCTTTATCGCCTCAATATCCTGGAGGGCTTTTTGGGCTTCGGCCTTGGCGGCTTTGGCACTCTCAAGAGCCGAGGTGAGCTCAGACTCTCGAGTCTTCGAGTCATGCTCCAAACTCTCGTGTTTTTCCACGAGAGCATGGAGCTCTTGCCGCACCTCCGCCACCCCCGCCTCCTGCTTCTCTCATTCAGTGCGTTCCGCGGCCGCATTATGTTCGGCCTCGGACACCGCTTCCTTCAGGGTCGCCACCTCGTTTGTGGCCCCTGCAATACCCACGTTATTCCTGTCATTTTTTGCAACCAAATCCTTTTCTATAATGTATTACTTTAAGGTATTACTTACCTTCCTTGTCCTCGAGCTGCTTCTTGGCACAGCCGAGCTCGTTCTCGGACCGCTCGAGGCTCTGCTTCAATGCATTAACCTCCGCAGTCAGTGCGGCAGAGGTCAGCAGCACAGCCTGCATTCCCATATTGACATATTTGTGTTAGACTCCTGCGTATATCTTTTTAGATCCTCAGTTCGGCTTTTCTTTCTGAACATCAAACTAAGCATCAGGGGCTACTGTCTATGCAGTACTATTTTTACATATCTTATATTACTTACCTCAAAGCCTGTCAGAAGGCTGGCGCAGGCTTCAGTCAGCCCGCTCTTGGCAGACTGAACTTTCTGAATCACCGCACTCATAACAGTGCAGTGCTCCTCGTCGATGGAAGCGCCGTTGAGCGCCTCCAGCAAATTATCCGGTGCCTCCGGTTGGACGGAGGTCACCGGCGTTGCAGTCTCGCCCTTCTTGCGAAGGGGCCGCCCGCCGGACTCTAGAACCACTAAAGGTTCCGGTGCGGAGTTCGGTGCAAAGTCCGGGAGGCTGCCCTGCGGCACCTCCGGGACCTCCTCCTCCTGGCTGGTCCCTTTCTGGGACCCCGCCTCAGCGTCGTCTGCGTCATGGGGGGAGGAGGCGGTCGGAAGTGAAGCACTATTCACATCCGACGAACCCAGGGACCCGCTCGACGAAGCGGGGAGATCATACTTGGGTGGGCTACATGGTTGTGTTCGGCGTTAGAAGACACTATGCGACAAAAGGAAAATCATAAGTTATTCTGGGATCCAGACACTTACGATCTCGCCAGGGGCTTGGCCCTCGAAGGCCACTCCTCTTCGCCGTCGCCGGCGTTGGTGGAACAGTCCGGAGGAAGGGTCCTCCCCTTCTTGGACCCTCCGGCCTCCCTAGTCGGGGAGGCCTTCCTTTTCTTCTCTCCCCCCGCTGGGGGAGAGGCCTCTTTTTTCTCCTCCTCGTCTTCACGGGAGGAGTCCGCCTTGGAGTCATCGGACGATGAGTCCGATAACACCTGGCGCCGGGAACTCCTCCGAGTTCCCGTGGCCTTCTTCTTGGCCTTCTTCTCCGGCACCACGTAAGGTGCCGGAGCCAGCAGTCCCGATAATCGGGCATCCGCTGGGTCTTCAGGCAAGGGAGCCGGGCAGTTAACCTGCCCGGACGTCTTCTGCCAGGCCTGTCAAAGGTAAAGGGAGTTTAGATCCCACATAGAGTCAAACTATGGAAAGCAAGTGTCCCGTAAAGGGTAAAATAGCTTACCTCGCCGGCTTGACGCTGCGAGCTGAATCCGCGATCTTCGGTAGCGGATGAGGGAGCCTCGGCACCCTTGAATAGCATCCTCCAGGCGTCTTCGTACGTAGTGTCGAAGAGCCTGCTCAAGGTTGGGTGTTGTGCCAGATCAAACTCCCAAAAATTGAAAGCCCGTTGTTGGCACAGGAGGATCCGGCGGATGAGCATGACCTGGATTACATTGACAAGCTTGAGCTTCTTGTTCACCAGGGTTTGGACGCAGGATTGAAGTCCGGTCAGCTCCTCCGAATCACCCCATGTCAGGCCCTTCTCTTTCTAGGAGGTGAGCCATGTGGGGATGCCGGATCTGAATTCGGGGGCCGCTGCCCATTCAGGGTCACGCGGCTCGGTGATGTAGAACCACCCCGATTGCCACCCTTTGATGGTTTCCATGAAGGCGCCCTCGAGCCATGTGATGTTGGGCATCTTGCCCACCATGGCGCCTCCGCACTCCGCTTGGCGGCCGCCCACTACCTTCGGCTTGACGTTAAAAGTCTTCAGCCATAAGCCAAAGTGGGGCTGGACACAGAGGAAGGCCTCGCACACAAGGTGAACGCCGAGATGTTGAGGATAAAATTCGGGGCCAGATCATGGAAATCCAGGCCGTAGTAGAACATGAGCCCCCGGACAAATGGATGGAGTGGGAAGCCCAGTCCGCGGAGGAAATGGGGAAGGAACACCACCCTCTCATGGGGCCTGGGGGTGGGGACGAGCTGCCCCTCGTCGGGAAGCCGGTGCGCAATATCGTTGTGCAGGTATCCGGCTTTCCTCAGCCTTTTGATGTGCCCCTCCGTGACGGAGGAGGCCATCCACTTGCCTCCCGCTCCGGACATGGCTGGAGAAGGTTGAGGCAAGATGTGTGGACTTGGGCGCTGGAGCTCGAGTGCGCGGAGAAGGATAAGCAAAGGAGGAAGAAGGCGTAGGTAAAAAGGTGGATCCTTATCCCCTTATATATGGGCGGATGAAAACTATACGTCCCCACCAGCCTGGTAAAACTCGCTTATCTCCCAAGCGCCATAATCAATGGCGCAGTTGGGTTACCCACGCCGGTATTGATGAGGATCCCGGAATAAGGGGACACGATCTCTGCTTTGAGAAGACGTGCCAAGGAAACCGCTTCGCTAAACGCGCTGAGGTGGAACAGTAAAAACAATTCGAATAAAGGCTTGGCCGTGGTGTGACGTCACGCCACGAAATACGTCAGCAGATTGAACTTGTCTAAATATTATTATCTCTACGGTGGTATGCGGAATTTATTTTGCAGAGCCGGACACTATCCTGGTGTTCAAAATCTTCTATGAATTATTCGGAGGAGGAACCCGCCTTGCAATGCCGAAGACAATATGCGCGCCGGACTCATCGTCATTGAAGCCTGGTTCAGGGGCTACTGAGGGAGTCCTGGACTAGGGGGTGTCCGGATAGCCGAACTATCACCATCGTCCGGACTCCAAGACTATGAAGATACAAGATTGAAGACTCCGTCCCGTGTCCGGATGGGACTTTCCTTGGCATGGAAGGCAAGCTTGGCGATACGGATATGTAGATCTCCTACCATTATAACCGACTCTGTGTAACCCTAGCCCTCTCCGGTGTCTATATAAACCGGAGGGTTTTAGTCCGTAGGAGGAACAACAATCATACCATAGGCTAGCTTCTAGGGTTTAGCCTCCTTGATCTCGTGGTAGATCTACTCTTGTACTACCCATATCATCAATATTAATCAAGAATGAGTAGGGGTTTACCTCCACCGAGAGGGCCCGAACCTGGGTAAAAACATCGTGTCCCTCATCTCCTATTACCACCCGCCTAGACGCACAGTTCGGGACCCCCTACCCGAGATCCGCCGGTTTTGACACCGACACCTAGATATTCTCATAACTATGCACTTTTCTATCAATTGCTCGACAGTAATTTGTTCACCCACCGTAATACTTATGCTATCTTGAGAGAAGCACTAGTGAAACCTATGGCCCCCGGGTCTATCTTCCATCATATAAGTTTCCAATCTACTTTATTTTGCAATCTTTACTTTCCAATCTATATCGTAAAAATACCAAAAATATTTATCTTATCTTATTATCTCTATCAGATCTTACTTTTGCAAGTGGCCGTGAAGGGATTGACAACCCCTTTATCATGTTGGTTGTGAGGTTCTTGTTTGTTTGTGTAGGTATGAGGGACTTGCGTGGAGCCTCCTACTGGATTGATACCTTGGTTCTCAAAAACTAAGGGAAATACTTACGCTACTTTGCTGCATCACCCTGTCCTCTTCAAGGGAAAATCAACGTAGTGCTCAAGAGGTAGCAAGAAGGATTTCTGGCACCGTTGTCGGGGAGGTTTGCGCACAAGTCAAGACATACCAATTACCCATCACAAACTCATCTCCCTTGCATTACATTATTTGCCATTTTCCTCTCGTTTTCCTCTCCCCCACTTCACCCTTGTCGTTTTATTCACCCTCTCTTTACTGTTTGCCTTCCCTTTGCCATGGCAGAGTCGAAAAGAGCTAAGGGTTCTCTCCCGAGTTTTAGTACTTTGGATAGTCCCTCTGTCCTCTCTAAGCTCATAAATAATGATGCTATGGAAAGACCTACCGGGGTTACCAATGAGAATTTGAATAATTTTGATGAAGAGGACTCGGGAATTTTTCGTTATTTACTTGATGAATCTTTAAAAGATGCTTGGGATAGGCTATTAAGGATTCGAGCTAGCTATGTGCCGCAATATCAAATTGAGATATACTTAAAAAGTTTTTATGTTGGCTTACCCGCTTCTTTCAAGCAAGTTCTAGATTCAATTTTCGAAGAAGGTTTTCTTGAAGGGGATGCTATAGATACCTATGAAAAAATGAAAACTATATTTGGGCACCCCATGAATGATAAGGTTGAATCTACCACTCTCTTATGCTTTAATCAAAACGAAATTATCAAAGAGATGAAGGCTAGCTTAGATGCAAATTTCTGTAACATGCTTAATATTTCTTCCTCCATTAATGCCATTGTGATTTCCCAAAATATAAGGATGAATGCTATAGATAAGAAATTTTCTCTTTTCTTTCCCAATACCAAAGATGGCAATACTTAGATGTATTCTCGCTTCTATGCCTAGCTAAGGGCGTTAAACGATAGGGCTTGTTGGGAGGCAACCCAATTTTATTTTTGTTCCTTTCTTTTTGCTTCTATTTGATAATAAATAATTCATCTAGCCTCTGTTTAGATGTGGTTTTATTTTTTAATTAATTTTTGTGCCAGGTAGAACCTATAGGATAACCTATGGTGATAATTAATTTGATCTTGCTGAAAAACAGAAACTTTTGCACGCACGGGAATAATTTTAATAAATCACAGAAACGTGCTTTTTAGTTGATTATTTTTGAAGTAGATTGCCTAGGACTTCCAATTTTTGTAGGATTTTTAGAGTTCCAGAAGTATTCGAAAGTTACAGATTGCTACAGACTGTTCTGTTTTTGGCAGATTCTATTTTTCGTGTGTTGTTTGCTTATTTTGATGAATCTATGGCTAGTATCGGGGGGTATGAACCATAGAGAAGTTGGAATACAGTAGGTTTATCACCAATATAAATAAAGAATGAGTTCATTACAGTACCTTAAGTGGTGGTTTTTCTTTCTTGCACTAACGGAGCTTATGAGATTTCCTGTTGAGTTTTGTGTTGTGAAGTTTTCAAGTTTTGGGTAAAGATTTGATGGACTATGGAATAAGGAGTGGCAAGAGCCTAAGATTGGGGATGCCCGTGGCACCCCAAGATAATTCAAGGACAACCAAAAGCCTAAGCTTGGGGATGCCCCGGAAGGCATCCCCTCTTTCGTCTTCGTTTATCGGTAACTTTACTTGGAGCTATATTTTTATTCACCACATGATATGTGTTTTGCTTGGAGTGTCTTGTATGATATGAGTCTTTGCTTTTTAGTTTAACACATTCATCCTTGATGTACACACCTTTTGGGAGAGACACAACTTGATTCAAAATTTATTAGAATACTCTAAGTGCTTCGCTTATATCTTTTGAGCTAGACAATTTCGGTCTAGTACTTCACTTATATCTTTTTAGAGCACGGTGGTGGTTTTATTTTGTAGAAATTATTGATCTCTCATGGTTCACTTATATTATTTTGAGAGTCTTTTAGAACAGCATGGTATTTGCTATGGTTATAAAATTGGTCCTAGAATGATGGGCATCCAGGTTGGGTATAATAAAAACTATCATAGAAGTGAATTGGATGCTATGATCAATTTGATGCTTGATAATTGTTTTGAGATATGAGGATGGTGATATTAGAGTCATGCTAGTTGAGTAGTTGTGAATTTGAGGAATACTTGTGTTGAAGTTTGTGATTCCCGTAGCATGCACGTATGGTGAACCATTATGTGATGAAGTTGGAGCATGATTTATTTATAGATTGTCTTCCTTATGAGTGGTGGTCGGGGACGAGCGATGGTCTTTTCCTACCAATCTATCCCCCTAGATGGCTTCTTCTCTCTCTTTGAATCTCAATACAAAGTTCTCCTTGATCTTCTTGGAGATCTATTCGATGTAACTCTTTTTGCGGTTTGTTTGTCGAGATCCGATGAATTGTGGGTTTATGATCAAGTTTATCTATGAGAAATATTTGAATCTCCTCTGAATTCTTTTATGTATGATTGGTTATCTTTGCAAGTCTCTTTGAATTATCAGTTTGGTTTGGCCTACTAGATTGATCTTTCTTGCAATGGGAGAAGTGCTTAGCTTTGGTTCAATCTTGCGGTGTCCTTTCCCAATGACAGTAGGGGCAGCAAGGCACATATTGTATTGTTGCAATCAAGGATAAAAATATGGGGTTTATATCATATTGTTTGAGTTTATCCCTATACATCATGTCATCTTGCCTAATGCGTTACTCTGTTCTTATGAACTTAATACTCTAGATGCATGTTGGATAGCGGACGATGAGTGGAGTAATAGTAGTAGATGTAGAATCGTTTCGGTCTACTTGTCACGGACGTGATGCCTATATACATGATCATGCCTAGATATTTTCATAACTATAAACTTTTCTATCAATCGCTCGATAGTAATTTCTTCACCCACCGTAATACTTATGCTATCTTGAGAGAAGCCACTAGTGAAACCTATGGCCCCCGGGTCTATCTTCCATCATATAAGTTTCCAATCTACTTGTTTTGCAATCTTTACTTTCCAATCTATATCATAAAAATACCAAAAATATTTATCTTATCTTATTATCTCTATCAGATCTCACTTTCGCAGGTGGCCGTGAAGGGATTGACAACCCCTTTATTGCGTTGGTTGCGAGGTTCTTGTTTGTTTGTGTAGGTACGAGGGACTTGCGTGGAGCCTCCTACTGGATTGATACCTTGGTTCTCAAAAACTGAGGGAAATACTTACGCTACTTTGCTGCATCACCCTTTCCTCTTCATGGGAAAACCAACGCATTGCTCAAGAGGTAGCACTTACCTTGTGGTCTTGAGATAGCTTTGGAAGAGATGAACCTGAGTAAACAAGGTTAGACAACACAGAAACATCTACTAAATAGAGCAAGAGCAGCAAACCACAAGAGTACCAAGATTGGGATGACATGTAGAGAGTGAGTACTAGGTACTCTATTTGAGTGTAGACATGTCCCCAAAGGTAAACATATGCAATGAATTCAAAGATTTCCTTCCCTTAGATGTCTTGCTCCCCTGAATCTTATATGGGATACTGGGAGAAGATAAGGAATAGAAAATCAGAGCAAAGCAAACACACAAACAAAGATAAACAACATGAACATGTCTTTCCCCTCTAAAGACATGTGACTTCTCTCCTCTTTGAATACCAAGCATCTGGGGTCTCTCTTTGATGTGATTATTTATCTCTCTTTCCCCCTTTTGATATGATTAAGCTTTGATGTGAGCTCTTTCTCCCCCTTTGATATCAATTTCCAAGGAGGGTTCTTCTAGAGTGTGAGTCAAAATAGGTTTGGTCCTTGAGTCACATAGCAAAGTAGCAGGTAAAATAAGGTGTTGGTAGAGGATAAAAATCATCGAGTGGAGCTGGAACAAAAGTGTGCAGGATGCAAATGACAAAGTGTTTCCTCATCATTTGAAATCGGTAACACTGAGTTGTTTTCCTCGGTGGCACCAAGGTGATTCGGTTTGACCGAAATAAACAAACTGGTGTGTCTGAGTTCATTACAGAGATAAAGCACTTGTCATCTCAGCTCACTAAGCAAATAAGATCTCACAAGGATTTGCAGGGAATTAACTAAAGGATTTTCAATGTATAGGATGCAGGGAATGTAGAATAGAAATAAAAAGAATAAAAAATAAAGAGAAAAAGAAATGTAGATGAAGTTTTTTTTGAAAAGGGAAACAAATATGCATGAGACTAATGCAAGAACAAGGGAAAACACTAGAGAACTTCATCTAGAATTGGTCGGCGACAAAGTCACCTATGTTAGAGTATATTGACTTAGGAGTCAAGTGAAGACACTTGATCATAGGTCATACTCATCGTTTAAGCTCAAAATGGGGTTGCCATTTTTTGTTTAATCATTTTGGTGTATTCACATCTTGTTTAGCTGCTTTGACCCATGACTTGGGGTAAAACTTCTCTAAGATGGAATAATATACCTTGGGTGGTGGTGTTGATCTTGATCATGTAGTTGAACTTGTGTGGGATGCTCAAGGTTGATGTAGTTCATTGGGAGCACCACTTGTAATTGGAGTTCATCTACCTACATGAATTAGTTTTGCAAGGATAAGCACTTGTGTATCCAAAGTGTCAATCATGAAATATGATACCAAAAGAAATTTGATATATATAAATTGTCAAAGGATATGTTTGAAGGGTTTCATGCTTCCTTGTCTTCAACCACCGTATTGTAGAGACTTGGTGATGTAGAGATTGCTCAAGATGTGAGTGAGTTGCAATATCATGGATTTAGATTCATCCAAGTACCTACAAGGGTTAGATAACATGCAAGGGTGCAAATATATCCAAGACATATGATTATCATCATAAGAGACATATCAAGGATTAGTCAAAGGCTCATGCCTTGCATGTATCCGAATGGAGTTCCTACTCCAAGTTTGAAGCATCAATGAAATTAAATTCACCTCTCAACTGGCAAAATACTTTCACATCAAGTGGTTTGGTGAATATATCCGCCAATTGCTTATTGGTACGAACATGCTTAAGGTCAATGTCTCCTTTAGCAACATGATCTCGAATGAAATGATGACGAACCTCAATATGCTTAGTTCGAGAATGTTGCACGGGATTGTGAGCAATCTTAATAGCACTTTCATTGTCACAAAGCAATGGAACATGTTTCACATATATCCCATAATATTTAAGAGTTTGGGTCATCCAAAGTAATTGAGCACAACATGAACTGGCGGCAATGTATTCCGCTTCGGCGGTTAAGGATACCGAGTTTTGTTTCTTGGAGGACCAAGACACAAGAGCTCTACCAAGAAATTGACAAGTACCAGAAGTGGACTTTCTATCAACCTTGTCTCTGGCATAGTCCAAATCGGAGTAGCCAACAAGATCAAAAGAAGACCTCTTTGGATACCAAATGCCAAAACTTGGTGTATGTATTAAGTATCTCACTATCCTTTTCACAACCTTAAGATGACATTCTTTAGGGACCGCTTGATATCGTGCACACATGCACACACTTAGCATAATATCGGGACGAGAGGCACATAGATATAACAATGAACCAATCATAGAGCGGTAAACTTTTTGATCAATGGGTTCACCATCTTTAGTCAAGTCAAGATGTCCATTAGTAGGCATGGGGGTATTCATACCTTTGCATTCTTGCATATTGAACTTCTTGATAAGTCCTTGGTATACTTTGTTTGAGATACAAAGGTACCTTCCTTAGTTTGCTTGATTTGCAATCCAAGAAAGAATTTGAGTTCACTCATCATAGACATCTCAAACTTCTCCGACATTAGCTTTCCAAACTTCTCACTAAAATGAGGGTTAGTTGAACCAAATATAATATCATCAACATAAATTTGGCACACAAATAATTCTTCATTAACCCTTGTAGTGAAAAGAGTAGAATCAATGTTTCCAATCTCAAAGCCTTTTTCAATAAGGAACTTGGTCAAGCATTTATACCACGCTCTAGGAGCTTGTTTAAGACCATAAAGAGCTTTGTGAAGTTTGTAAACATGATTGGGTTTATTAGGATTAATAAAGCCGGGAGGTTGTTTAACATAAAATCCCTCCTCAATTTCACCATTTAGAAAAACACTTTTAATGTCCATTTGGTACAAGGTGATATCATGGTGATTACCATAGGCAAGTAATATGTGAATGGACTCAAGTCTAGCAACGGGGGCATATGTCTCACCATAGTCCATACCTACGACTTGAGTGTAGCCTTGGGCGATGAGACTTGCTTTGTTGCGAACTACTAGTCCATCTTCATCTTGCTTGTTGCGAAACACCCATTTGGTACCGATGATGTTGTGGTTGTTTTCGGGCTTCTCGACCAATGTCCACACTTGGTTTCTCTCAAAGTTGTGTAGATCTTCATGCATGGCATTTATCCAATCTGGATCTTCCAATGCTTCTTCAACCTTCATGGGTTCAATGCTAGAGATGAATGAATAATGTTCACAAAAATTAGCCAAATGAGATTTAGAGCGAGTGATTCTCCCGGTTTAGATATCATTGTAGATTTGCTCGACGGGGTGGTCTCTGGCGACTCTTGCTCGAACTCGTGAGAGCTTTTGTTTTGGTCGGGGTGGAACATCTTCTTCATCATCTTGTTCTTCTTCTTGTCCTTCTTCGTTGTTGACGTTGTCGTTCTCTTGTCGTGATGGAGAAGGAGGTTGATGAGGTTCATCTTGGTCTACTTCCTTGTTTTCTTCATCTTGGTGTGTCCCACTTGTGGATTCTTCCATATCGACTCTTGGTTCACCTTGTCGTGAGGTAGAAGCTTCCACTTGGACGGACGAGGTACTCTCCTTCACCTCCGTTGGACGGATCTTGCCAATAGACAAGTCTTGGATTGCTTCCGAAGGGTCTTTGTCTCCTACATCAATTGGCAATTGCTCTACTTGTGAGCCTTTAGATTCATCAAACTTCACATCTACCGTCTCTTCAACCTTTCTGGTGAAATTTTTGTAGAGACGGTAAGTGTGAGAGTTTGAGCCATAACCAAGTAGGGAAACCTTCATGAGATTTGGGAGCAAATTTAGAACGACAATGCTTATCAAGAATGTAGCACTTTGAGCCAAATACTCAAAAGTATCCAACTTGGAGTTTGTTACCGGTGAGGAGCTCGTATGTCGTCTTGCTGAGTAGCTTGTGAAGATACAAGCAATTTGTTGCATGACAAGCTGTCTCAACCGCTTCCGCCCAAAAGTGTTTTGGCGTCTTGTACTCATCAAGCATCCTTCTCGCCATTCTGATGAGCGTTCGGTTCTTCCTCTCAACCACTCCATTTTGTTGTGGTGTGTACGTAGCCGAGAACTCATGTGAGATACCTTCTTCACCAAGAAAGGTGTCCACATTTGCATTCCTGAACTCCATTCCATTGTCGCTATGAACCTTCTTGATCTTCACTTCAAATTGATTTTGGGCCTTCCTAGCAAAGTTCTTGGAGATCTTTTGGACCTGCGATTTATCATCAAGAAAGAACACCCACGTAAATCTTGAAAAATCATCAACTATAACTAGACCAAATGAGTTTCCACCGAGACTTCTATAGGCATTGGGACCAAAGAGATCCATATGAAGTAACTCGAGTGGTCTTCTCGTGGTCATGATATTCTTCACGGGGTGGCTTCCTCCAACTTGTTTTCCTGCTTGGCAAGGATTGCAAAGTCTATCCTTATCAAATATGACATCTTTAACACCAAGGATATGATCACCTTTAATAAGCTTGTCAAGGTTTCGCATGCCCACATGACCTAACCATCTATGCCACAACCAGCCTTTAGAAGATTTAGCAATTAAGCAAGTTCTAGGTTGAGCCTTTTTAGTGAAGTCAACAATGTATAGATCACCTCTACGTATGCTGGTAAAGACCATTTTATGATTATCTCTTCGAAACACTTGGCAATCTACTTTAGTAAATAGGACATTGAAACCGAAATCAGCAAGTCTAGATACATAAAGTAAATTATAACCAAGAAATTCAACGGGCATGACATTTTGTGTGGAGCTATCATGTGAGATGGCCACCTTACCAAGTCCAACCACCTTACCCTTTGAGTTATCACCAGAAGTGACATACTTTCGAGGGCCGTCGTTTTCAGCAAGCTCACGAAACATATCTTTATCTCCGGTCATATGATCAGTACATCCACTATCAAGGACCCATTTCTTTCCTCCTGCCATGTAGCTGCGAATATTTGCCATAAGACCAAAGTGTCTCATTGCATCATCAAGATCATAGTCACTATCATCATCCTCATCATAGTATCCATGTTCAACATCACCATGTGATGGATCAATTCCTAGAGAGGATGAATCATTAGATAAATGATCATGACAATAATCATCTTTATGAAATCTAATGGCTTCGGAGATGATATTGCTAATGATTCCAACATCTCCTTTGGCACGCATAAGGTCACGAAGATCAAACAGACAATCATCAAACTTAGGATCACTAGTACTCATTTTATTCAAGGCAATCGACTTATGAAGAATCTCATCTAGATTTTGCAAGGAATAGTTTGGAAATCCTTCCTCAAGAAATCTCCATATAGTGTAAGCGCAATCAAGAGTAGGCAAGTGACCAACCAAATTTCTAGGCAATCCTCTAATGATAAGATTGATAGTTCTAAGATTGCAAATCATGTCAAGATCCTCATCGGGAGTGGGATGTAAAAGGATCAACAAGGCGAGCACAAGGGTTGGTAATGTACTTGCTCAAATGATATTCATTGAAAATCTCAAGCATCTCATTTTTCCACTCATGAAAGTACTCTCCATCAAGTATAGGCACCCTATGTCTAAGACTCCCAACATAGACTCATCCATCTTCCTCCAATGGTGATTAAACCAAAGCAATGGAGACCAATGCTCTTATACCAATTGAAAGGATCGAGAATAGGTGTCTAGAGGGGGGGTGAATAGACTCTCAACCAAGAAAAGTAGAAATCTTTAAGTTCTTCAAGTTGAGGTGGAGTTTAGGCACAAGTTTAAACATTCACAATACATATCAAGCAAGCATGCAAAGAGTGTATGAGCAGCGGAAAGTAAAGCATGCAACTTGCCAAAAAGTAAAGGGATGGGTTTGGAGTGTGCAAACGCAATTGGAGACACGGAGATTTTTGGCGTGGTTCTGATAGGTGGTGCTATCGTACATCCACGTTGATGGAGACTTCAACCCAAGAAGGGTAACGGTTGCGCGAGTCCATGGAGGGCTCCACCCATGAAGGGTCCACGAAGAAGCAACCTTGTCTATCCCACCATGGCCATCGCCCACGAAGGACTTGCCTCACTAGGGTAGATCTTCACGAAGTAGGCGATCTCCTTGCCCTCACGAACTTCTTGGTTCAACTCCACAATCTTGACGGAGGCTCCCAAGTGACACCTAACCAATCTAGGAGACACCACTCTCCAAAAGGTAATAGATGGTGTGTTGATGATGAACTCCTTGCTCCTGTGCTTCAAATGATAGTCTCCCTAACACTCAACTCTCTCTCATAGGATTGGATTTGGTGGAAAGATGATTTGAGTGGAAAGCAACTTGGGGAAGGCTAGAGATCAAGATTCATATGGTAGGATTGGAATATCTTGGCCTCAACACATGAGTAGGTGGTTCTCTCTCAGAAAATGAATGCTGGAAGTGTAGGCATGTTCTGATGGCTTTCTTCACGAATGAAGAGAGGGTGGAGGGGTATATATAGCCTCCACACAAAATCTAACCATTACACACAATTTACCAAACTCGGTGAGACCGAATCAGAAAACTCGGTCGGACCAATTTAGTTCATAATGTGACCGTTAGGCATTTTGGTGGGACCGACATGTCAACTCGGTGGGACCGATTTGTTTAGGGTTGGGGCATAACGTAATCTCGGTGAGACCGATTGCACAAACTCGGTGGGACCAACTTTGGTAATAAGCTAACCAGAGAGTTGGTCAGGCAAACTCGGTGGGACCGGTTCACTCATCTCGGTGAGACCGAAACATTATGAAGGGAAACAGAGAGTTTACATTGCGAACTCGGTGGGACGGAATGCACATTTCGGTGAGACCGAAATGCTACAAAGGGAAACAGAGAGTTTGCAATCCCATCTCGGTGAGACCAAGATCCCTATCGGTGAGACCAAAGTGACTAGGGTTTCTGGCAGTGGCTATTGAGGGAGTCCTGGATTAGGGGATATCCGGACAGCCGGACTATATACTTCGTCCGGACTATTGGAGCATGAAGATACAAGACTCAAGACTCCGTCCCGTGTCCGGATGGGACTCTCCTTTGCGTGGAAGACAAGCTTGGCGATCCGGATATTGTATTTCCTTTCTTGTAACCGACTCCGTGTAAACCCTAGCCCTCTCCGGTGTCTATATAAACCGGAGAGGTTGGTCCTTAGAAGGCCGATCACGATCACAATCATAATCATCATAGGCTAGCTTCTAGGGTTTAGCCTCTACGATCTCGTGGTAGATCTACTCTTGTACTACTCATATCATCAATATCAATCAAGCAGGAAGTAGGGTTTTACCTCCATCGAGAGGGCCCGAATCTCGGTAAACATTGTGTCCCTTACTTTCTGTTACCATCAGCCTAAGGCGCACAGATTGGGACCCCCTAACCGAGATCCGCCGGTTTTGACACCGACATTGGTGCTTTCGTTGAGAGTTCCTTTGTGTCGTCGTCGCAAGGCTCGATGGCTCGTCTCGTTGTCAGGGACAACATTACCTCTGGGGGAGCACTGGCTGTAGACCAAACTCTCCGACTTGGCGGCTTCATCATGGCTGCCCCTTCGGCTGTCGCGCCGACGATGACCTCTCGGGTCATCACGCATAACCTTCGCGTCAATTCGGAACTCGCCGAACAGATGGATCTGATAGAGCTCTATTCCCTTAATGAGCTCTTGGATCGCATCGCCGCTTTGGGAGTCGCTACAGACAATGACCAGATCAGGCTTAAA
This sequence comes from Triticum dicoccoides, assembly GCF_002162155.2. NCBI lineage: Eukaryota > Viridiplantae > Streptophyta > Magnoliopsida > Poales > Poaceae > Triticum > Triticum dicoccoides. The sequence continues at coordinate 228,721,109 of NC_041383.1, forward strand.
CCCGACCAAAGGGACATTAAATCCCTGCCGGCCACTCATGAGATAGTGGTAGTGGAGGAACCACACACGGATTACCCCTCTATTTTGAGGACGAATTATGTCCGGATCACCGAGCTCCCTGAGCCGGACACCCGCTCAAGGGAAGACATGACCCAGGTCCCGGACTTAGAATCGGGTATTGGGCCAGAAAAATTGGGCAGCACCCCGGATCCCGAGCTGTCAAACTCGGAAGCTCCCATGCCCCTGGGCGCTAGATCGGATCAGAATCCGGATTTAGCTAAGCCCACCCACCCGGACTTAAACCGTCTCTCCCATATCAGACAAGAGCCCCAAGAGACAGTACATCGCTACTGGGCTAGATTCCTCCTTGTGCTAAATAAGGTCAAGGACTGTGGTGAGGATGACGTAGTCTCATTTTTCTGCAAAAACTGCACGAACAAAGGAATCCTTAATGCTATAAGGCGCGGGGACATAATACACTTTGCTGACTTGGCAACCATAGTACAGAAGTACCGTGCGATGGAAAGCGCCTGGAAAACCCAAAGAGAATTTTGGGACAGTCCGGCTCTCACCAAAACCTTTGTCCGAGCTAAACGGGCGAACTCTCGTAAGTCGGCTGATCCAATCGCCAAGAAACCAAAGCCCACCCCAAGGCGTGGAACCGTATTGGAAGAATGGCTCAATGGTCCATGTAAACTCCATAGTACGCCGGACACAACACCAACTCATAGCCTTAGGGCATGTTGGATACTCTGGCAGGTTGCAAAAAGTGGCGAGGATCTTCTTGTAAGCCATAAAGCAGAACAACATCCCGCCAACGAACACAATACGGTACTAACAGTCTTCGAGACTTTCGCCTCAAACAATAGGCACAAGCGAGCTCATCGAAGCTCCGCTGAAATATGCCATGTGGCAAAAATAAACCCGTGGAACGACACTGCTATAACTTTCAATGCCAGTGACGAACCTCGATTCCAGACTGTCCGGGCACCAGCCGCTCTAGTCCTTAGCCCAAACGTGGATGGCTTTCGGCTCACTAAAGTACTCATGGACGGCGGAAGCGCATTAAACTTGATCTACGAAGAAACACTCAACAAGATGGAAATTGATAAAAGCCGCATTGAACAAAGCGGCACAACCTTCAGGGGGATTATCCCTAGTCGGGAAGCGCGGTGTGCGGGAAAATCACACTTGATGTGGTATTCGGCACCCCGGAGAATTACAGATCCGAAGAAATTACATTCCAAGTGGCTCCTTTCAGCAGCGGATACCACGCCCTTTTAGGACGGGACGCGTTTACAAGCTTTCAAGCTATACCCCATTACGGGTACATGAAGCTTAAAATGCCCGAACCCAATGGAATCATCACTCTAGCCAGTGATCCGGACGTCGCACTTCGCGCCGAAAACAAAACCGCAGCACTAGCCCTGGAAGCATTTTCCAAAGCCCTAGCAGCCGAAGAACTAACAACGATGTGCGCCACCGTGGACAGGGACGATGTGATACTTGACAAGCGACCCAAGTCCACCTCATTCAAACCCGCAAACGAGATAGTCAAATTACAGGTGCATCCAACGGACCCCATGAAGACAGCTTCCATCGAGACACAGTTGAGCCCCACAATGGACGCCGCACTGCGATACTTCCTGCGCGAGAATTGGGACATTTTTGCCTGGCACCCATCGGACATGCCGGGCATCCCACGCAGACTGGCCGAACACAACCTCAATATATTAAAAGGATACAAACCTGTCAAGTAGACTCTAAGGCGATTTTCAGAGCCCAAATGGAAAGCCATGGGGGAGGAGCTAGCCAAACTACTCGAGGCCGGATTCATCAGAGATATCAAGCATCTGGATTGGCTGGCAAATCTGGTAATGGTACCAAAGAAGGACAAATCCTGGCGCCTATGTGTTGATTTCAAAGACCTCAAGAAGGCCTGCCCCAAGGATCCCTTCCCCCTCCCTCGCATCGACCAAATCATCGATGCCACAGCAGGACACGACTCGCTGTGTTTCCTCGACGCATACTCCGAATACCATCAAATAAAGATGGCAGAGTCCGACCAAGCTGCAACAGCTTTCATAACGCCATATGGTCCTTTCTGCTTCAACATTATGCCTTTCATTCTTAAAAATGATGGCGCCACCTATCAACGCATGATTCAAACATGCCTGGAAAAGCAAATCGACAAAACAGTGGAGGCATACGTGGACGACGTGGTCATAAAAACAAGACACGTCGAAACCCTAATAGACGACTTAAGGCTTACGTTCGATAACCTCTGAACATACAACATCAAGCTGAACCCGGAAAAATGTGTTTTCGGCGTCCCCTCTGGGAAACTGTTGGGCTTCATTGTTTCCAATAGAGGAATTGAAGCGAATCCGACAAAAATCCGAGCTCTGTCGCAGTTGGCTATACCAACAAACCTCAAGCACATCCAGAAACTAGCTGGATGCGTGGCTGCCTTAAGCCGCTTTATCTCCAGGTTAGGAGAAAAGGCACTACCTCTTTACCGCCTTCTTCGGCGCACTGGAAACTTCGAGTGGACGGATGCAGCCGCGGTCGGACTGGACGAAATAAAGACCTTATTGGCCAGTAATCCAGTCCTAACAGCGCCAAATATTGGCGAACCTATGCTGTTGTACATAGCTGCAACACATCAAGTTGTAAGCGCAGTGCTCGTCATCGAACGAGAGGTTGACGGACACAAATTCCCGCTCCAGAAGCCGGTTTATTACGTATCCACGGTCCTCACCCCATGCAAATCCCGACACCCACACTATAAAAAATAGCATACGCGGTCTTCATGGCATCCCGGAAGCTACGACACTACTTTCAAGAGTGTTCGATCACGGTGGCCTCCGAAGTACCACTCAATGACATAATAAATAACCACGACGCTACGGGCTGGATTGCTAATTGGGCCATCAAGCTCCTTCCGTTTGACATAACATACAAACCACAGTGGGCCATCAAGTCGCAAGTACTGGCTGACTTTGTCGCCGAATGGACAGAAGCCGAACTCCCTAAAGAGTACGACGCGTACTCTAACTGGATCATGCACTTCGACGGCTCTAAAATGCTGGCCGGATTGGGAGCAGGTGTAGTCCTGACATCTCCCACCGGAGACACTGTCCAGTAAGTCCTCCAAATATTATACACAGACTCCAACAATGCAGCCGAATATGAGGCTTTGTTGCACGGTCTTCGGATGGCAGTCTCTATGGGCATTCAACGCCTAGAAGTGTGTGGGGATTCAAACCTCGCAATATCACAAATAAATGGAGACTTCGATGCCAAGGATCCGAAAATGGCAGCCTACCGTAATGTCGTCCTCAAAATGTCAGCTCGGTTCGAGGGGCTCGAATTCCACCATGTGGCTCAAGAAAACAATCAAGCGGTGGATGTCCTTGCCCGCATCAGCGCTAAATGTGACCCTATCCCACCTAACATATTCCTGGAAAGGCTGTTCAAGCCATCCGTAGTATGGGAAGGGGAGTCAATACTAGCACGGATCCGAATACACCCCCAGATTCCGAACTATCAGACATAATCGAAGGCTCCACCACCGAAATAACATCTTCGGCCCACGAAATCATGGCTGTAATTGCCCCGTGGACTGAGCCTTTCTTGGCCTACCTCAATAGGCAGGAGCTCCCCGAAGACCAAAATGAAGGACGTTGCATTGTTCGGCATTCTAAAGCTTACAAACTCCATGAGGGGGAACTCTGTAAGAAAAGTGCGACCGGAGTGCTCCCAAGGTGCATCTCCGAAGAGGAAGGGCGGCAGCTCTTGGCTGAAGTCCATGCCGGGCTGGGCGGGCACCATGACGCGGCTCGAGCACTAGTCAGCAAGGCCTTCCGTACAGGCTTCTATTGGCCGACGGCCTGAGCAGACGCACAAGACCTTGTCCAACACTGCGTCGGTTGCCAGCTCTTTGCCAATCAGAGTCATATGTCCCCTACCGCTCTCCAAACAATCCCCATAACTTGGCCCTTCGCGGTCTGGGGGCTGGATATGGTCGGACCTCTTAAAGGGGGAAGCCATAAGAAAAAATACTTATTGGTCATGGTGGACAAGTTCACCAAATGGATAGAAGCCAAACCAGTCAGAACGGCCGAATCCGGACCGGTAATAGACTTCATATCCGGGGTCATACACCGATATGGCGTCCCCCACAGCATCATCACTGATAATGGCTCAAACTTCACAGCCAATGAAGTGAAAACTTGGTGCGGCAAAATGGGCATTAAGCTCGACTACGCTTCCGTCTACCATCCCCAAACAAATGGCCAGGTCGAACAGGCAAACGGTCTCATCATGAGCGGCATCAAACCTAGACTAGTGCAATCCTTGATAGAGTCGGGCACGCACTGGGTCGAAGAGCTCGACTCCGTACTCTGGGGGTTGCGAACCACGCCGAATCACACCACCGGCTATACACCATTTTTTATGGTGTACGGCGCGGAAGCAATACTACCCTGCGACATAATACATGATTTGCCTCGCGTACGCATGTACGAAGAGAAGGAAGCCGAGTTAGATCGGCAGGATAACTGGGATGCCTTGGAGGAGGAGAGCGACGTCACAAAAGCCCGCTCCACATTCTATCAGCAGCAGGCTTGACGGTACCAAAGCAGAGAAGTCCAGGCCAAAACTTATAATATTGGCGAACTCGTTCTACGCCTACCGGAGAAGAAGAAGGACAAGCTCAAACCTAAGTGGGAAGGCCCCTTCGTCATTGATAAAGTTCTCACCGGAGGAGCGTACCGCTTACGCAATGCATCCGATAACAGACTCGAGCCGAACCCATGGAACGCGGCCAGACTCCGGAGATTCTACGCCTAGCGCCGAACTCAGTGTTCGTCTCCTTACCCCCTCTTTGAATTATGCTCCCTCCCTTTTCCTTTCTCGACCTTTTTTCCTCTTCGCACAAAGTACTTAATACAGTACGGACGCCCGGATCACTCCGGCCGCACTATGTGTGTAAGCAATACCTGGGGGCTTCCTATACGGAAGCTAAACATAATTACTTTAATGGCTTTTTGCCCATCACATATGTGTTTTTTTTAATATGTGCCTTTTCTTCACCATTATATGCATTGATATGACTTAAGATGTGGCCAAGCTGGGTTGTTTGGCTCTTGTGTTTATGCCCTACGTTCCCGTTAATTCGGCTAGGGCATAAGGGGAGCACCTCTGCGATTGTTACTGCCAGTTCTGCCGGATGCGTACCTCAGACTGGGTGAAGCCGAAAGCTAGCGTCCTTAAGGGAATATTCGGTCGGTGAACAAAAGATGTATTCGTTTATTACAACGTAAATCCCCAGAAGTTTTGTATCCTGCGTCCTCGTTCGCATTCCGGACATGTGCATCGTCGCATGCGTACCCAGGGAAAGGAACCCCAAACGGAACTATTCTCCCTGGAAGATGTTTCTTACTATCCATGTAATATAACATAACTAGTTGGGTACTTGTCTGTTCGAGCACTTATGACCCCTACGCCTGGTTTCCATGCATACCCCAGTTCTGCATAACTGAGCGGGTATTCGGATACACCCCGGACTATCGGATCCGGGGGCTGAAGCGAAAAGGTCCGCCAAGACAAATGATTTTAATCTGGCTAGGGACTACTTATGTCCATTGAATTACACAGTCACTTGGACTGACTATATTCCTCCTCTATACCGTCCAACAGGCTATCTAGCTTACAATGTTGGGAATACTTTGCGGCTAACACTACCTGGTCATACAGCAGACTCACGGGAATTTCTTGCCCATCTGGCCCCGTCGGTCCGACTTCGGCCATATGGTTCGGGTCCAGCTCGGTGTAGCGCGTCTTCACCATAGCCCAGGCTTCTCTTGCACCTTGTCGGCAGGCTAACATCTTCCACAATCGGAAGCGCCGCCGTGCTCCTTGAAGCATATCCAGAAGCTCCCCCATGCCCTTTGGCAGGAAGCTTGATGGCCACAAGGCTTGAGCAACGCCCTGCATCACCTGCCGAGCTCGCTCGTGCAGTTGTGAGAGATCCTGCAGTAAATCTCCTGCAGACGTGGGCATCTCCTCTTCAGGGCGGCCCGTCAGCATACCTACAAACAAAAATTCTTTCAATACGCTTCCTCACCAAGCTGTACTACAGTTCGTCTAGGCACTTACCATAAATGCCGCGTCAAAGCCTTTTGTTCTCCTTCACGGAGTCCGCCAGCTGAGCGCGGACGTCTTTTAATTCCACGTCCAGCCGGACATTGGCATCTTGAAGATTGTTCTTCTCCTGCCTAACTTGCGTAAGAACACACTCGCCAGCCTTTAGCTGCCTCTTGAGATGCGACTCGTCATCTCTTACGCCCTCCGGATTCACCCCGGGATTGTCTGCAGAATTTTCTGTTAGACTTGTCATACCAGCCACTTACTAACTGGTGCATCTTCGTACAATTGAGACAAATGTTACCAGATGAGGCCTTCTGGGATTCCTCTAACTTGGCAACCGTGGCCCTCAGCTGGGTCTTGCACTCCTCCAGCTCCTGAGACAATTGCTCATTCTTATCTACAAGGACCTGTGCATAAATTGATCCTTAAAACAGTTGTTCCAACCGTTTCAAGTCTCAGGGGCTACTGCTATACATGCTTATCAAATTTTCTTACCCGTATATCTTTGGCATACTGGTCCGTCGCTCGGGCGAGCCCACCTTGAGCAGCTCGGATGTATGCGTCCCCCGAATTGAAAGCATTAAATGCCTCTTCAGAAAAGATGTTATGGCGAAGTACGGCTCGTCGGTGCCGGTGATTCATGGCGCTATCCACTTCAGGATTTGTGGCGGAGAGCATGCCCGCATCCTCTGTCGGAGGACAATGCGGCATCGGCCCCACGTCTGCCTCCTCTAACGAAGTCGGCTCTGGAACCCGGCTGGTGGAGGCATGATTGGTAGGATCCCTGGATATAGTCCGGCTACTCCTCTTCCTGCCAGGGCACGAAGGGCGCTGTCACATTCCAAATACAATAATCAGATAATAGGTTTTTACCTTACCTCTGTAGCGGCATTTCGGCCCTAACCGCCTTCCTCTTAAGCCTGCCCGATCTGGACACCCGTTGCTGACAGGCCCCTAGGGGCTCGGCCCCACACTCCGATCGTCGTCTCTAAAAAAACACGACACTTCAGGTGCAAAGCATGATATTAGAAAGGAATCCTCTTTGGAGGATAGGGTTTTCGGCTTGGCTTACACGCGACGTGGGCAGCAGTCCGGGATAGTCGGCGGTAATGGCCACTGAGGCGCCATCACTGCTCGCCTGATAAAATATCCCATTGACGAACTCCACAGTAATATCCGCATCTTCTTCGAGCCCTGGATCAAGGGCCCTTCTGGGGTCCTCTGGCTGCGGGGAGGGGCTGGAGATTCCTTCTACGACTCTCCTCAATTCTTGCTCGGAAATATCGAGGTAAATAATCTTGGCAAAGAACGCCATAATAAGTAAAGTAGGGGAAAGAATGACGACTTACCCAGTTTGGGGGGTTGTACATAGAAAACCTATCCCGTGGTTTAATGTGAAGGAATTCTTCTTCTTCCCCTTTATATAAATCGGACAGTATCCTCGCCAGAGCCTTGGCAGAGTCCGGACCTTTACGGCCACAGCGGGTGGCATCATCTTCCCCATTGTAGTGCCACATGGGCTTCCCCCGATATTGAAGCAGCTGCACTCCCCGCATTATGCATATTGCCATGACCTCGACTATCGTCAGCCCGGATTTGGCCAGTAACTTTATCCGGCTCATCAGAAAATGTATTTCTCTGCTATCCTCCTCTTGGGGGCCCCGAGGGTGCCAGCTTCGACACGCCTTCGACGGAGCGTTGTTGAACTCAGGGAGACCTGTCCGGACTGGATCCGGAAGGGGAACATCGTCGACATAAAACCACTCCGAGGGCCAGTTTCCCGGTGCCTTCTTGGGAGTGCCGGATAGGTATCCGGTCTCGGCGATGCGCCATACTTTGGCTCCGCCCACTTGACATAGGGATTCTCCCTGGTTGCGAGGGACAAGGCAGAATAGCTTCTTCCAAAACCCAAAGTGAGCCTCGCAGCCCAGGAATAGCTCACAAAGAGCAACGTATCCTGCTATATGCAGCACGGAGGCTGGGGTGAGGTTGTGCAACTGGAGGCCATAGAACTCTAGAAGCCCGCGAAGAAATGGGTGGATAGGAAACCCAACGCCCCTTAGCAGATGCGAGATGAGGCATATTCGCTCCTCTGGGGAAGGATTAGGAGATCCCTCCGCTTGCTCCCCGCCATTATAAGTGGCTATTCCGGCTCGGACAGAGACCATGAACGCCGGTGGGAGAAACCCTTGGGTTTGTAACTCTATCAAACGACTATGAGGGACTGATCACTCTTCCCAGTCACCCGGCTTGGAGCGGGGAGAGCGAGAAGAAGAGCTGCGACGAGTGTCCATGTTGGAATGGTTTTTTCGGAGCGCTTTGTTGGATGCTTGCTCGAGGGAAGAGGATGAGGTTTGGATCTGAGAATCCTCGTCTCTTCAAATAGACGGTCAACCTGCCGGACCAGGGGGTGGCAAATGCAAAAATGCCTCGGCCCCTCGCATTCGCTCGACACATGGAAAGGGTCATTATTGAGGCACAGAAGCCGAGGAGTATAACATTAATGGGAAGCCGGACACTGTTCGTCGTAACAGGTACTTTGGAGTATTCAGAGATGGAACCCGCCTTGCAATGCCGAAGACAATACTGCGCGCTGGACTCATCGTCATTGAAGCCTAGGTCAGGGGCTACTGAGGGAGTCCTAGATTAGGGGGTATCCGGACAGCCGGACTCTATACTTCATCTGGACTATTGGAGCGTGAAGATACAAGACTCAAGACTCCGCCCCGTGTCCGGATGGGACCCTCCTTTGCGTGGAAGACAAGCTTGGCTATCCGGATATTGTATTTCCTTCCTTGTAACCGACTCCATGTAAATCCTAGCCCTCTCTGGTGTCTATATAAACCGGAGAGGTTGGTCCTTAGAAGGCCGATCACGATCACAATCATAATCATCATAGGCTAGCTTCTAGGGTTTAGCCTCTACGATCTCATGGTAGATCTACTCTTGTACTACTCATATCATCAATATCAATCAAGCAGGAAGTAGGGTTTTACCTCCATCAAGAGGGCCCAAACCTGGGTAAACATTGTGTCCCTTACTTTCTGTTACCATCAGCCTAAGGCGCACAGATCGGGACCCCCTACCCGAGATCCGCCGGTTTTGACACCGACAGCTATGTCAAATGAACTCGGTGGCGCCGGATAGATCAAATTGGTGGGGCCGAGTTTGACTTTTTGTTTGGGACATATGTGGATATGAGAAAGTGGTTGAGGGCTTTGGAGCATATCACTAAGCACTTTGAGCAAGCAGGCCATTAAGCAACACCTCAGCCCCTTTTAATAGTATTGGCTTTCCTATGGACTCAATGTGATCTTGGATCACTGAAATAGAAAATGTAGAGTCCTGAGCTTTGAGCTTGAGCCAATCCTTTGTCCTTAGCATCTTGAAGGAGTTCCACATCCTCTTGTCCATGCCACTCCATTGTTGGACTTATCTGAAATATACTAGATAAAAGTATTAGTCCAACAATAGATATGTTGACATTAATTACCAAAATCACCCATGGAGCACTTGTGCTTTCACGAAGGTCCTACAATCCTGTTTCTTCCCTTTGTTATCCTTGGCGGGAACTGCTGCCATCGCTGCCTCTGCTGCGACCGCATCCCAGTACATCTTGTCCACACAAATGATGGCATCTTTCTCATCTAACGGGATGGTAAGGACTCCCAGTGGCCCAGGCATCTTCAGGGTATTGTAGGCATAGTGGGATGCCGCCATGAATTTAGCCAAGGCCCGATGCCCAAGGATCCCATTGTATGGCAGGGGAGATCAACTACGTCAAACACAATGTTCTCAGTCCAGTAGTTAAGCTCTCCCCCAAATGTTACTGGCAACGTAATCTTCCCTTTAGGACGACTCCTGTCGGGGTTGACTCCTTGAAATGTGCCTGTAACCTCTAGTTCTTCCTCTGCTATCTAAATCCTGCTAATAACTGCTAGGAGATCAGATTCAGCCCCGCCCCGCCGTCCACCAACATCTTCGTGACCTTGAGGTTGCGAATTGTTGGAGAAACCAACAAAGGCAAGCATCCTACCGCAATGGTACAACTAGTATGGTCCTCTTCGTCAAATATGATAGGTGTACGGGACCATTTGAGCGGCTTCCGGGCCTCTGGCGCTGGTTCCACGACATTGACTTCTCGTGCCCATCGCTTGAGTTGGCGGTGGGAGGTGTGCAAAGATGCACCCCCGTCAACGCACAGGGCGTACTTGGCCTTCTAAAACTCTTTCTCACTGGTCTCCTCTTCATGCCCTTTGTCACTCTCATCATCACAGACTTCCTTCTCCTGGCCCCTGGCGGGTTTTCCTTTATTCTGAAAGGGCTTGTCGGGGCGATTTGCTCCATCACCTCGGCCCTTACCGCTAGCAACATTCTTACCTTTTTCCTTGTCACGCTTCTCATATTCTGCTCTCTCTCTCTCTCTTGAGCAACTGCTCAACCTGGTAGCACTCCTGAAGGTCGTGGCCTTTGGTCCGGTGGATCTTGCAGTACGGCCCATCGCCCTTCCCGGCTTTCTTAGCAGCTGCAGCTTCCCGGCAATCGGCACACACGACAACCTCCTTGCCGGAGGCCTCAGCCTTGGCGATCTTGACGGTACTTGGGGTGCCTGACCCTTCAACAATCAACACTGCTTTATCCCTTCGCTTCTTACTGTGCTTCTTAGCTTTCTTTTGACTGGTGGACTCATCATCATCCTCTGTGTAAACATCAATGCAATATTCGTCTCCAGGCAATTTCCTCCCTTCCACCATCCGTGCACACTTATCCACTAGGGTGTATAGCTCCTTCATAGTCTTGGGCAACCACACGTCCATCTTAGAACGGATCCTGCGGTTGTGCACATTGGACTCGAAGGCAGATATCATGGTTGCTGGATGGATATTTGGGATATTTCTATGAACTTTGTTGAATCTCTGTAAATATTTACAGAGGGTTTCTCCTTCCTTCTATTGGAGAAGCTGCAGATTGCTGGGACGGCCCCGCTCCTGGTGGCCACCGGTGAAAGCGCCGATGAACTCATGGCACAGGTCTGCCAATGATGAAATATAGTTCTCCGGCAGGTGCATCAGCCAAGACCTAATGTTGGACTTGAGGGGCAATGGGAAGTAGTTGGCGAACACCTTCTCATCTCTTCCACCGGCAGCCTGAACAGCGATGGTGTAGATGCTCAGGAACTCTGCCGGGTTTAGCCTCTTGTCGTACTTCTCAGGTATCTCTGGCTTGAACATGTGAACATATGACCAACAGACTTGCCACAACTCACAGGTGAAGGCAGGGCAGCCAACCTTGAAGGGCAAGGGCCCGCCAACATCATGAGTGGGCTCATAGATGTCGGGGCCATCGCGCCTGTCGGCTCGGAGGAGGTTGTCGTGGTGTTGCTCGACAACGCACACATCTCCTCTTCACCTATCTTCCGGGGTTCGCCGTTGGCCTGGACGTGCTTGAGGATCAGAAGAGGCCATCGAGACATCACCAAGGTCTTGATTTGGCCGTGCCCGTGCCGGCTACCGTGGCAGGGACTGCACCGTGGGGACGGCTCCCTCCGTATGGGCAACGGTATGGGCCGTTGCTGTCGCTTGGGGAGGTCACGGTGAGGCAGCTCGCCGTGAGCCCTCGGCTTCGGTGAAACTGAGCAGACTTTGGATGGTGGTACACCATTCGTCCATCTGCTCGGCCGTTGGTGGAAACCTCAGCAGCAGCTAAGCCCACGCCATGGCCTCCAAGGCTGTGCTTAGCATAGATGATGATGATGTCGATCGCGTCGTCGCTCGGCTCCTGATGGAGCCAGCGGCGGCGGCACTGCGCCCCTGCTGTTGCGGTGCAACCACCTAGGCAGCAGGGTGGTGAGGTGGAGGTGCTTGAGGGCCATCGGCTCCATTGGGCGCATCAGCTCGAGCGCCCCACCCTGTGGAGAGTGCACGGGCAGCAGTCGTGCCTGCGGCAAGGACGGCCGGAGGGTGGTGGCTCGCCCTAGACCGAGCGCCATCGTTCTGGCTGCGCCCATTGGCGTGCAGAGTGTGGTCGTCGAGGCATTGCTGATGTTGCTCTCCTTTAGTATCTCCTGCTCTTGCATCGGCCGCGGGGAGAATGGTGGTGGTGCCGCCTGTTCCGACCACATCTCCAGCAGCGTTCGTGCCCTCGCGCGTCTCCGCGCCCCCCGCAGCGTTGGAGGCTGCGCGTAGCGAAGCCTTCGAGGTGGATGGATGAGCCAAAGAAGCTGATTTGTTCTTGGGCGCAATGGTTGATGGAGCCATCGAAGATGCAGATGGCGATGAAGATGACACGTTGCTTACGTCTTTAGGTTCGCGCAAGCGATCCCCCTACCTGGCGCGCCAAAGATGTCGCGAGAAACCATGGCCACCTATGGGACCAGGATGGCCCCTTGCTGGTTCAGCAGGGGGGAGTCGTGTTGCACAAAGAGCAGACCAACGTAAAACAACACGACAGAGATCACATGGGCAATTTTACCCAGGTTCGGGCCGCCGTGAGGCGTAAAACCCTACTCCTACTTTGGTGGATTGATGGTGGAAAGGTGGTGGTGGTGCATAGTACACATGCCCGGCAAGGGTTGCTTCGGGGTGGCAGCAACTACGCGTGTACGGGGGTGCGAGTGATCTAACTTCCCAACCTCGCAAACCCAAACCCCCTCTACGGTTGCCATGGGCCTCCTTTTATAGGTTAAGGGGTTACCAATGTGGCAAATTAGTCATTAGACACTGATATGATAGCAAATGGTGCTATCATAGCTAACTCTACAGTCTGACAGTGCGCATTTAATGCATGCGCCGCTTAGTGTCACGTTGTTGGTTGCCCGGCAGGGCTTGCCGGGCTAACTCGCCAGCTCCACGCTTGCTTGCTTGACACATCACTGGACGAGTGTCATTTGTGGGTTTATTTAGTAGGAAGTGGCCGCCATGTTGCGAATGGTTGCCACTTAATCATCCTGCGGCTCGACACCACACTGATTGATGACGTGGGTTGTGGTGGAGTAGTCGGTGAGGTAATTTGATCTCCGCGAGTCCCGGTAGGCCCTGCTGGGACGCCTTGTCCTCTCCTTCTGGCAGTGGCCTCACCCCTTGCCGGGCTCGCCTGCCCGGCAAGGGAGGCTTCTCTCTTGACAATATTTGGCTCCTCTGTCTTGGCCTTGGATCCTCTCGATCTTCTTGTTGGTTCTTCGAGTCTCTTGGTATCTTGTTCATCTGTTCTAGTGCTTCAATCCTTATCTTGTTCCTGTGCACAGTCAGGGCAACAGGCCCTGTGTCTATTGCACCGACACTTATATGAATCATCAAGGATAGCTAGTCATGAACAAGATTCTTCTGTCAAACTCACCGTCAGTCAAGATTGCGGATCTTATCATATAAGGCCATACCCCTTTATGTTGACCACGACCGGCGACAGTCAAATATTTGGTATGAATCTGATACAAAAATAATCCTTTTCTATTAAAGGAATTATCCTATTTACCCTAGGTTGTGAAGCAACCTATATTTTTGTTATTCTAAAAATTCCCAAATAATTCTCATAAATTGTTTGGGTCATATCTTCCTCAAATATGGCAAAACCTTTAATTGCCATGTTCAAAAATAATCCTCAAATAATTCTTTTCCTATCCTGCCCTAAATGGCACTTGGTGAAGCAGGTGCTATTTATCTTTGCTTGATTAACCCCAAACTTTTGGACATCTTTTCCTGTCCAAATAATTGCCTCATGCCAAAATTAACTCCATTTGCCTAGTGAATCTTCCTCGGTGATTTTTTAAAGTTTCTGTCAAACAGAAGCCATTGTGAAGGAAGTACTAGCTAGGAGTATCCAAATGAGTTGAAATTTTTCATACCTCTTCATGTGCTCATATCATTACCCTCCTCCAATTTTCAGCTCCATCCAATCATCTATGTGAGCACATCTTCAAATCTTTGATTCTATTAATATTTACAGGTTGTGAAGCAAGTATAATTTATATTGCTTCATTAATTCTGAAAAATTACCAATCATGCTCCTACCCAAATAGCATATTTCCACCAAATTTGGGATCATTTCATTGAGCCATTTGATCACCAATATTATCACAAGTTTCTAGACAGAGAGGATAGTTGTGAAGGAAGTACCATTTTGGCAAGTCCATTTGGTATGAAATTTTTACAGCATCTTTATATGACCAAATGGTCATCCTTTGCCAAATTTCAGCCCAATAAAACACTCCTAGTGAGTGCTACTTCTTGATCTTGATTCTGGACCAGATTTGGCAGCTGCAAAGCAACTATGTTAATACTTGTCCAAATCATCTCAAACTTAACACGACTGTAGTTCTTCTTACCCTATACCCCCTAGACATCATCCTTGTCCCTTATCACTTTGGTGTTGATCATAGTTTCCTGCAACAGCAAACTTCAAAGGACAATTCCCATCTAACCATGAAGTTTCTCATCGTGGTTCCAACTCATTTGTGACCTAGCCTGGAGAGACAACACTTGGAACATAATTTGGCCGATCATAGCATGGGTAATCGTCGCGTTCACACGGTGACCACTGACTTGGCATGTAGTGCGTGCGCCCAGGACGTCGCTTTGCTCAGGTCCGGCTCGTGATCGTCGCTCCAGCGTGCCCGTGCATGTCTAGCAGCTCTGCCTCGTCATCCCCTTCTCCCTGGACCCCTCTTCCCCTCGTGTAGATGCTCGTCTGAGCTCGCTGCCGTGCGCCCACGGGCAGACTATAGCCGACCGTCGTCTTCCTCCTCTGGCTGCTTCTCCCCCGTGCCCCTTGGCCCTCTTTGCCCCGTGAGCCCTCCCCTGTTGCTCCCCGTCGCCTTCCATCGACCAAGCTCAACCGCACACGCGTCCGCAGCGACGGCCAGCTCGGCCTCCCTCGCCCGCCTATAAATGGTCCTCTCCGAGCCATCCCGAGCGTTCCATCGGCCTCCCTCGCTCCCAGCTCCCTCCCCATCCTCTTCCCCAAGTCAGAGGAGCCCTCCTGCTTCGCCATGGCCACCATGGCCGCCACCCCTGTCTCCTTCAATTCGCGGCAGCCGGCGCCCCTTCCTCCACTCTACCACCACCAGAGAACCCCTACAGCCCCCTAGAGCCTCCCTGCCATTGCCCTCCTCTTCTGGTGGCCTCTGGGCGTGATCCCCATCACCGACCGTGCCTTTGTTCCTCGCCACGGGAGCTCAAGCTACCACCGCTCCACTCATCCTTGTTGTCCGTGTCCGGGCGGGATGGACGCGGCACTCCTCGGCAAACTCTCCGGTGCCGGCGCCCTCGCTGGAGATGGCCGGAGCCGACGAGCCCATCGCCGGTCGAGCCCAGCCGTGCCACTTCCTCGCCCCTCTCTCTGTTTCTATCGGGCACGAGCAAGAAGAAGGAGCGGGAGGAGAGAGAAAGGGGTGGGACCCCCTCGTCAGCCGCACAGCGCCCGGTCCCGCCTTTGCCACGTCAGATAAGTGGATACGTCTTCAATGAATATGTTTTCTTGCTTAGAAACCATATTTTGGTTTAACTATGGACGAAAATATGCTTTCCTTTGCAGAAAACGCATTTCATCCGTAGGCGTTTTTAGTTTTTCTGTTTTGGCCCAGTATGTAAATATTTCTATTATAGATAGGTCCCTGGTAGAAAACACTCCACAACGTTTTGCTCGTAACTCCGATTGAGGTGATTCCAACTCCCACATCTTCGTCTCGTCGAGCCCGTTCTGTTCTTATCATTTTCATGATGTGTTCACATTTTGAAAATGACCTTATTGCCCTTGCCCTAATCAGCCCCTCCGAGGGAGAAACCTTTTCGGCGATTCCTTCCATGGTGGTTCCGCACTTCTCCTTGGTGTATCCTTCATCCCCAGGCAAACCACGAAAACCACTTGCATGATGGCCATGCAGTAGCCATGGTTTTCAACTTGAATATTTAATAAATGTATGGTTGTTTTTCTACTACTATTGTTGTTCCGGTGATGCTTATGGTCTCATCTTCATCTTCATGCCATGGTCATATGCACTTGTGAGGGAGTCCTGGATTAAGGGGTCCTCGGACAACCAGACTATGTGACATGGGCCGGACTATTGGGCAATGAAGATACGAGACATAAGACTTCGTCCCGTGTCCGGATGGGACTCTCCTTGGCATGGAAGGCAAGCTTGGCATTCGGATATGCAGATTCCTTTCTTTGTAACCGACATTGTACAACCCTAGTCCCCTCTGGTGTCTATATAAACCGAAAGGTTTAGTCCATAGAGGCAATCATAATCACATAGGCTATACTTCTAGGGTTTTAGCCATTATGATCTCGTGGTAGATCAACTCTTGTAATGCTCATATTCATCAAGATCAATCAAGCAGGAAGTAGGGTATTACCTCCATAGAGAGGGCCCGAACCTGGGTAAACATCATGTCCCCCGTCTCTTGTTACCATCAACCTTAGACGCATAGTTCGGGAACCCCTACCTGAGATCTGCCGGTTTTGACACCGACATTGGTGCTTTCATTGAGAGTTCCGCTGCATCTTCACCAAAAGGTTTGATGGCTCCGTCAATCATCTACAACAATGTAGTCCAGGGGGAGGTTTTCCTTCCCAGACAGATCTTTGTATTCGGCGGCTTCGCACTGCGGACCAACTCGCTTGGCCATCTAGAGCAGATCGACAGATACGCCCCTGGCCATCAGGTCAGGTTTGGAAGCTTGAACTACGTGGCCGATATCCACGGAGACTTGATCTTCGACGGATTTGAGCCCATGATGGCCACTCCCTGCCACCACAATGAACATGACCTAAATCTGTCATCGGACCGTGCTCAGGAGTAAGCGCCAGTAACTGCTCTGGCTCTAGATTTGGGGTAGATTGCGCCATCCGAGGACGGGAAGCTCAACCCCGCCATGGAAGCCGCAGACTCCGTGGCGTTAGAGCCGCACACAGATCCAACCTCAAGCGGGGTCTGTGTCATCGAAACCGTGGATTCGTCTCCGGCCATAGGTTCCAAACCGCGTGCATCCACGCCCATCGAACCAGATCAGGCGCCGATCATTGAGTTTAGCTCCACAGACATATTCTGGCAATCACCTTTTGGTGATGTGCTAAACTCATTAAAATCCCTCTCCTTATCAGGAGACTCTCGGCCGAACTATATCCGGGTGAATTGGATGTTGATGGCGGAGAATTCCGCTTCCCACCCACCACCCACTTCATAGCCACTGTTGAAGACTTAACCGACATGCTCGATTACGACTCCAAAGACATCAACAGTATGGATGACGATGCCGGAGAGGAGCAGGCACAAAAACCACTGCTTACAGGGCGCTGGACAGCCACCTCCTTGTATGACGTATACATGGTGGATACACCCAAAGAGAACAATGACGACAATGAGAAGAATCCAGTCGAGGATAAGCCTCCTGAGATACAGCCAAAACGCCAACGTCAGCAGCGCCGCTCTAAAGCACAACGTGGGAAAAAAAGCAATACCGGCACAGGAGAAAATAACACTCTGGACAATGCCGAAGACAACAAAGACCCCGTTGAGCCAACTTCCGAACAGGACGAACGGGAAGATGGGCAAGTCAGCCCTGACGAACAGGCCATGAATGAAGACTCGGAGGACAGTAACTACCTTCCGCTCTCCGAGGACAAGGTGAGCCTCAGTGACAAAGACTTTATCGTGCATGAGGAGCCCGCTGATCAGGAGCACTTTAAGCGCCGGCTAATAGCCACTGCAAGGAGCCTGAAAAAGAAGCAGCAGCAGCTTCAAGCTGACCAAGATCTGCTCAACGATAGATTGACTAATGTTCTAGCTGCCGAAGAATACGGCCTCGAGCGCCCAACTAAAAGTTACTCAAAGCGCAAATTGCTACTCCAATTCGACGATGATGCGCTAGAGCCCGTCCTTCCAGCGCATAATGCGACTGACCGACCACCACGTGGTCGGGATAAAGTGGCAACTCTAGCCGAACACCAGCCCGCACTACCCCGCCATAAAAATAGAAACACAACAGCTCAGGGATATACATATGACCTGCGGCATGACCTGGAAAACAGAGCAGGTCAGACCAGATCGATGTATCGATCGCGGGGGCGTCCCCTGATGCGCGACGATGGCCATCCGACGGGACATGACAAACATAACCACGCTCGGACCGAAGACCGCAGACGAACTCCATCCGAATTACGTCGCGACTTGGCCCTATATAGAGGTGCCGCACACCCCCTTTGCTTCACTGATGAAGTAATGGAACATGAATTCCCGGAAGGGTTTAAACCCGTGAACATCGAGTCATATGATGGGACAACAGACCCCGCGGTATGGATTGAGGACTTTCTTCTCCATATTCACATGGCCCGCGGTGATGATCTTCACGCCATCAAATACCTCTCGCTAAAACTCAAGGGACCAGCTCGGCACTGGTTGAATAGTCTGCCCAAAAACGCCATTGGCAGCTGGGTGGACTTGGAAGATGCCTTACAACTTCCAAGGTACATATGTCCGACCTCCGGATGCTGACGACTTAAGTCACATAGTCCAGCAGCCCGAAGAGTCACCCAGGAAATTCTGGACTAGATTCTTAACTAAAAAGAACCACATCATCGACTGTCCGGATGCTGAAGCCCTAGCAGCCTTTAAACATAGCATCCATGACGAATGGCTCGCCCGACACCTCGGCCAAGAAAAGCCGAAATCCATGGCAGCCCTTACGATGCTTATGACCCGCTTCTATGCGGGCGAGGATAGCTGGCTGGCCCATAGCAATAATAATACAAGCAAACCTGGCACTTCTAAAGCCAGAAATAGCAACGGCAAGCCCCAACACAACAAACACAAGCGTCGAAGCAACGGTGACAACATGGAATACACGGCGGTCAACGCTAGATTCAGTGGTTCTAAGTCCGGTCAGCGGAAGAAGCCATACAAAAGAAACAATCCGGGCCCATCCAGTTTGGACCGCATACTCGATCGTCCATGTCAAATCCATGGCACCCCTGATAAGCCAGCCAATCACACCAACAAAGAGTGTTGGGTTTTCAAATAGGGTGGCAAGTTAAATGCCTAGAACAAGGAGAAGGGGTCTCAAAGCGAGGACGATGACGAGGAGCCCTGGCCACCGAACATAGGGGGACAGAAGAAGTTCCCCCCCCAAGTTAAAACGGTGAACATGATATACGCTACCCATATCCCCAAGAGGGAGCGCAAGCGCGCGCTCAGGGACGTCTACGCGATGGATCCAGTCGCCCCAAAGTTCAACCCATGGTCGTCCTGTCTGATCACCTTCGATCGCAGGGACCATCCGACCAGTATCCATCACGGTAGTTCAGCCGCACTGGTCCTCGACCCAATCATTGATGGATTCCAACTAACGCGAGTCCTCATGGATGGTGGTAGCAGCCTGAACCTGCTCTATAAAGATATAGTGCGCAAAATGGGTATTGTGGCACCCTGGCTCAGAGGAATCGGAATGCCCCGTATTCCAGCCCAGAGATCGAGAAGAAGTCTCTGGAATATGACACTGCTTAGCATAGAACAAACCAGCTCTTATTACAAGAATAAAATTACACGGGTCTGATGTTACAAAGAAGCACATCAACACGTCGACACTACGCCTGCGATACTACACTTGCTCTATGCTAGCAGCGGAACAACTCGTAGCAGCGGAAATCTTCTAGCACCGGAGCAACAATGAAGGTGGTGAACTCCACTCCGCAGGGACTCTGGCTGGAACGCTTATCCTAGCTCGCACGAACGGAAACCACGACAAGCAAGCAATAAAATCCGCCATGACCTGCAAACTGGCATGACACGCCAGGTCAGTACATTGAATGTACTTGCAAGATCACAATAACCAGAAGCATTCAAGACAGACAACAGCATGGCAATTACAGGTTAAACATGAATTATCATGAGATCATCAGAATAACATGGCATGACCAACATAAACATGATACATCTAGAACAATATGAGCATGGCATGAACATATGAATCTGACGATACTAGCATGCAACATGATGACACTATATGCACCACTTATTCTGCTCGGGTTACCTGGTAACCATCACATGCATCACTTACCAACCTCAGACATCACACGATCATCTCAGGATCAAATCAAGCTTGGTATAAACAATACCATAGCGATCATTAAATGACCACAAGGAGCTTGATCTTTACCCATGATTCTCGCACAACATCACGAATATACAACAACTCGGTATCCTCGATACCACAGTGATCCTTACGGCGATCACAATCACGACCAACACTTGGTCTCAAACCATGATCCTTACGGCGATCACAACCACGACCAATATTTGGCCCGTGATCCTTACGGCGATCACAACCATGACCAATATTTTGTCCCGTGATCCTTACGACGATCACAACCACGACCAACACTTCGTCTCAAACCGTGATCCTTACGGCGATCAAAACCATGACCAACACTTGGTCTCAAACAAACCGGGGTTGTTATTAAGAACAATGTTCTTATAACTATTGACTCACAGTGTGACCGACACGAACTGGGCCCTTATCCGCGGGCGTGGCTATCGATAGATTTAATATACACTCTGCAGAGGTTAGTACATTGTACCCACACTACGGAACCCATGGCCTTGCACTCCCATTCTGGTGGACCAACGACGTTCCGACAAAACCGTCCTACTGCCATGACACTCTCCCGGCCACTCCAACCAACTCCCCTTTGGGCTAAGTAATGGGTGGCCCCGTGTCTACCAAAGACACAACGACCACCATCGTGGCCAAAACATAAATGATCCCACCCGTGGACCCGCCGGCTATAACAACTATGGGCATACAAGGTTATGTCTGCTTACCGGGCCAGGGTACCGCACGCCCGTAACCTTCCCTCATTGGAGGCACCGGCGAGAGGCACGACAATAGACCCAGTTAGGACCCTCCCATACCGGCAAGCGTGGTTGCACTGGTCAGCTCGATTCAGCGGCACCATGACTCAGCCAACAGTTGTTCAAGTTCACTTTAATCTGGTTAACCTTGAATGCAAATATTTTGAACCATGATAAAATAACATGATGAAACTTACAATGCATGAACATGATATCAACATAATCATGACGGTATCACATAACTATCCACCATATCAACAATGAATCATATCCACTAAGCATGGCATACTGACTAGCATGAACATCACCAGTACATACTTCTCCGAAACATAGCATGACCACTAGCATCAACAATAAATATCATGCAAGAACATATCAACAATGCCATCATGCAAGCATTTAACCAACTGGATGCAATGGAACATGCATAACAACGGTACTCGGCATAGACGACAGTCATGCACCAAAGACCATCACCAACATCAACATGTACTACTAGCAAGCATGAACATATGAAAGGAAATACTAGCAGGTAGAACATGATAACAGAGTACAAGACAACATAGCACAAAAGTGAACATGCAAATCTAAACATCACCGGAACAACGATAACCATCTTTTCAACAAGCAAACATTTAATAAAGATTCAAGTTGAAAACCATGGCTACTGCATGACTATCATGCAAGTGCGTATTGTGGCTTGCCTGGGGTGGAAGAAATCACCGGGAGAAAGTGCGAGAAACTCGTGGAACGAATCGCCGAAAAACATACTCTCTCGAAGGGGGCTGAATAAGAGCAAGGGCATAATGGTCATTTTTAGAATGTCAAAACATGTTTAAAATGGTTCCATCAAAACGAGATCGACGAAACAAAGAAATGGGCTTTGGATTCACTTTGTTTGGAGTTACAGATAAAAAGTTATGGGGTGTTTTCTGCCAGGGACCTATCTGTAAGAAAAATATTTTCAAACAGGGGCCTGGATAGAAAAACTGAAAGCGTAATCAGAGAAATATGCTTTCACTTATGCTTACGTGGCAGGAGGGTCAACACGTGAGACTTACAGGCGGGGCCCGCCACTTATCCACATGGACCGGACCGAGTCAACGCCTCGGAGGCCGACAGGTGGGGCCCGAGGCTCCACGGGATAGCTGGCTGGGCGACCTCTTCCTTCTCCATCGACGCCCGACGGAGCAGAGGGAGGGGAGTAGCGCCGGCGGCCGTTCTGGCGCCATAGGCCACCTCCAGAGACGCTCCGGCCACCAGAGTGACCAGGACGGCGAGCCACATCCACCTGCTGGGTCTGCTCACGCTGGAGAGCCGCGGAGCAGGCGGAGCAACAACCACGGCGGAGGAGAGCTTCGGTTGGATATGTGGCTCGTGACAAATGGAGCTCCGGCGAGGGGGAGAGGGCCTGGGGATGGTCGCTGGAGTGGAGGTGATCTACTCGTGGAGGGGGGAGAGGAACGAGCTCGGACTCGAGCTAATTTAGGAGGGAGGCCGCGGCGGCCATGACGGCGATGCCGAGCACAGAGAGCTCCTCGAGCTCGACGAAGTAGCTAGGCGGAGCACATGGAGGTGGGTGAGGCAAGTGGTGAGCTCGGAGAGGCTCGGGGAGGGCTATAAATAGGCGGGGCAAGAGGAGGCCGAGCTGGTTGCCGCCGTGCACGCCTGGCCAAGGCACTGGCGATACCAGCGAGCACGGGAGGGCACGGGGAAGGCGACGAGCACTGATGCAAGGATCACAGAGAGGTAGAAGACGCCATGGAGCAGAGGAAGAGGCCGAAACGAGCTCGGAGCCAAACGGAGCACAGTGCACCCATGGGCGTTCGGCGGCGAGCGTCAGTGAGGAAGTTGTCGGAGGGGAGAGGGGTCCAGAGTGAAGAGAACGACGAGGCTGAGCTATTTGAAACTTGGGGACAAGCTAGAACCGGCTGGAGCGGCACTGCTGTTGGCAACAGTGGTGAGACCATCATTTTGGCCGTCATCTCTTGTGGTCACCACCGACAGCACGCGCTCTGGCTTCCTACTTAGTGCCAAACCATGTTAGCGGTGGAGTCCTTCCAAGGTAGGTTTCAACTGTGGTGGTAGTTTGGTTAAAATTTCTCTGGTTAATCGGTAAGCCACCTCTGAAGTTTACTGCAGTAAACTTGGGTGAGCACTGGTGATCAACGGGAAGGGTTTTGGGAGCAATGGAGTTGTCTACGAGGTTGAGGTAAAGAAGGACTTTCATCCTTGTAAGTTCGAGGAGAAATGGATCAAGATTTACTGCAGTTGCTTCACAACTGACCAAAATGGTCCAGAGACTTGAGCTTGATGATGCACTCACATGGAGTATCAACTTGAGCTCAAATTGGGCAAGGCTTGATCATTTGGTCATATGAAGATGATGTGAAAAGCTCGTGCCAAAGGGACAAACCAAAATGGCACTTGCTTCACAAACATCATTTCTGTCCAGAAACTTGGAATAATTTTGGTGATAAAATGGCTCATTGAATGATGCCAAATTGGGTGGAGAGATGTTTTATGTGTATAAGAATGATCTGGTAATTTATCAGGATTTTTGAAGCAATATAAAATATATTTGCTTCACAACCTGAAAATATTGTCAGAATCAAAGATTTGGTCCTGTGCTCACATAGATGATTGGATGGGGCTGCAAATGGGGGGAGGTGATTAATATGAGCACATTAAGGAGGGTGTGTAAGTTCAACTCATTTGGGTACTCCTAGCTAGTACTTCCTTCACAAAGCCTTCTGTCCGGCCCTGTTTGGTTCAGCTTTTATCGACGGATTCCGATGCCGCACAGCAGAATCTGAACCAAACGGCGAACCCAGCAGAATCCGATTTCAGAAATCCGCTACCAAAATCTGAACCAAAAGCGGAAGCATCCCAGGACGTGCTTTCCAAAATCTGATTCCGCTGCGGGCCAAAATCCGAAAAAGTTGTATCAGTTGGTTTGCCAAATGACCTACATCTTTTTCACATCAGATTTTCCACAGCTGTTTTTCCACAGCAGATTCTTCACAGCTGCTTTTAGAAATCCACAGCCGAACCAAATAGGGCCAGAAACTTTGAAAATTAACTGATGAAGATTGGCCAGGCAAATAAATTTGAACTTGTGCATGAGGCAATTATTTGGACATATAAACATACCCGAAAAGGTTGGGAGCCACTAGGAAAAAAATATATGGCACTTCCTTCACAAAGTGCCATTTAGGGCAGAACAGAAGAATAATTATTGGGGAATTATTTTTGAACTGGCCAAAGCCATGTTTGGGCATATTTGAGCTATATATGACCCAAAGGATTTATGATAATTATTTGGGGATTTTTGGATGGACAGAAATATAGGTTGCTTCACAACCTAGGGCAGATAGGGTTATTCCTTTAATGAAAAAGGAATTTTCCCTAGAAAAATAATTTAGGGTTTGGTCAAGGAGTGAAGTGACATGATCTTGGCAAGGTTTTGAGAATGATTAGCCACTTGGGAGGAGGAATGAGGATGATTTCCCAGGTGGCAAGGCCACAAAACCACTCCAAATAGAAAAACAGAGCAAAAACCAAATAAACTCAAAAGAAAAAGAAAAGGGCCAAAATCCAGGTTGTGACAACTCTTACCCCCTTAAAGAAATCTCGTCCTCGAGATTCGATTGCTCAGGGAACAAGTATGACTTGACGACACCGTTTCCAACTTGGGTATCCTTATTCCTTTATTTATTGTTCCCCCAAGAATTTCATAACATCCACTCACCTTGCTGTGGGGTGGTCTTGCTTCACCTTTCCCCAAATTCTGACGGGGTTTTGCTCACATTCCAACTCCTTTTACTAACGTGAATTTTCTCATATCTGCGGTGATGTCTACTGGATCTGAGCATAAATTTTCTTTTGATCATGAAACCTTTTTACTTCCGCCATGGGGTTGCTTCAAATAAATACAGACCTTCTGGCTTCAATAAATGTTGAGAATTATCATGGCCATCTTCTGACGGGATCTGACTGCTCACAGGTGGCACTGATTTATCTTGATTTATTTCTTTGGCTCGAGCATGAGATATGTACCAAAGATTTGACTGCCTTCTGTCGTGAGCGATATAATGGTGTATGGAGTTATAGTTGTGCCATACTTCAAATATTTACATCTTGAGACTGGCCCGATAGGTGGCTGATGGACAATTGCTTTTCCTGACAGACTGACCATGTACTTGATTCCATCGGTGAGTATACCGGCTTTTGATTTTTCTCATTTTGTTGGTATACCCATCTGTGGTAATAGGCTGTGATATGCTTTAACACTGCCGCTGAAGTCGGACTACTGAGGTTGCACAGGAATCTTGAATCTGACAAAAGAGACTTGGATATTCCACACTAACCATGTCAAGTGGGTCAGCGGGATATGAAAATCCTTGTAAATAGAGTAGGCTACTGAGAGTATGCCTTTGTGGATCCATATGGAATAATGGCCTTCAACTGACTTGGGTATCCGGACCCTCATGGTCGCGCAAAAATCATCATACCTTTGTTGTCAGTCTCATCCTTTTTACGGTCATGATTTTCTCTGTCATGATACCTTGCTAAAATAACTTGGCCATGCCTGTCCTTGATTCTTCATGTGACCATGGATGCGATTAGTGCAATATTTTTGGCATTAGTCCTTGTGCTTGTTTTCTGACCTGGGTCCGCACACATATGACATATATCCGGGGTTTGTAGCTGTACGGAGCTCATTGTTGAGGCCAATCATACAAGAAGGTGAGAAGGTTTTATGACATCTCCTTGTCAGTTGCGGGAATAATGACCTTGGTGACCATTGTCAAAACTTTGATTTTGGTGATGTCATCTCCAAATATTGTCGATCCTTGTAATTCATGATATGTATCTCTGCTTATTTTCCTTTGCCTGACTGGGGAGGTTTTTGAATCCTTACTTTCCTTAGGTGTATCTATTGGATCACTGTCGCATCACGTATGAGTTACTGATATGATTGGGGATACATGCTCACCATATATAAGAAGGATATGCCACCGATCACTCGATCCTTGCGGTAGGCATATGTTTTGACTGAATTTTACCTCTGACAAAATTATTGCAAGTCTGGTCCTTGGGCGGTACTGACATATATTGGCAACTCATCAGATAATCTCTGAGGATGATGCAATATTGGGGTACTGACGCGGACTGGGTGGCTTACAAGAGAAGCCATCCGAGTAGCTTGCTGAAGGAAGACTTGTTAACTTCTGCTCAAATATTTTGTCTGGGTGGCATGCAGAAGAAGGCTCTATAGCTTACACACGAAGCTTGCTCTACTTATTGTGCTGGAGAAGCCTGAGTTCCGTACTTGAGAAGCTTCTCCTCGGGTTTTCTTGTTTA
This sequence comes from Triticum dicoccoides, assembly GCF_002162155.2. Taxonomy (NCBI): domain Eukaryota; kingdom Viridiplantae; phylum Streptophyta; class Magnoliopsida; order Poales; family Poaceae; genus Triticum; species Triticum dicoccoides. Next base: position 228,747,471 of record NC_041383.1, read on the forward strand.
GAAATTTTCATTTCCGTTTGTCAGAAGCCTTTACTGAGGTGTCTTGCTGTGAAAGACTGGGTATCATGGACCGGAAATTGTTCACATATCATGTTGAGGAAAAAATTGAGGAGCCTTGCATCATAAATTGCTTCCGATAGCGTGTGAAAGAATACTAAGTTTCTTATATCCAAAACTTCATACTGATATGCAGACTGAGATCCATACACACGCCCATAATATTCTGAGGCTGATTATTTGCATGAGAAAATTTTTGTTTGACTGTCTTCCTTGAGCATATCATATTCTAACTTTATTTCGGATGATAACATATTTCAAGCATCATGTATTGCTGAGCCAAACTTTATATATGATCCATACCTCTGTCTGAAAATATGTCGTTGGTCTTGTATCTGACTTGTTTTTCTGCTGGCTGGATCAGAACTGCTGTGAGGATTTTGCACTGATGGGGACTTGATGCTGAAAATCAATCCAAGACACCATTGATATTCTAAGAAAATATTAATGCCATAATGCAGTTGACTGGGTAGACCCAAAATGTTTAGCTGAGCTCCTTCCAAACATTTGAAATCATTATTGCTTCTTCGAGTCCGGTGTCGGTGGATGAGCAATTTCTTTATAGGGGAAAAATAATGTAACACCGGGGCCCAAAAGAAAGAGGCAAAAGAAAACTCAACTAAACAAAAACACACAACAACAATCAATTCACACACAATCAATGTCACATATTACTGCTAGTCACACAATATGCATGCCTACTTAAGCACACAAATTTCGCGGAATCTCCGGTAGTACGATCTAACATGCTGTGACGATGTGCACGAGGACGAATAAATGTGTGGAAGAGTTGGTGTGAACAGCGCTACACCAAGTGCTAGCTTAGCCAGGTGGCAACCTGAACTATCTCGGAGGCGAGGACGCACTCGGTAATCATGTAGTGGGACACGAAGGTCGCAATCACATTATTATCAAGCGAACGGAAAAAGATTCGTACTCGTCCAAGAAATAGGATAGCGGGGAAAAACTGAGGCTGCTGACATTGCCCTTTCTTTATAACTAAGATCATTAAGGGTTGCCAACACGACAAAATAAAAAGGACGATCCGGGATAGAAGCATGTCCATCACCGAAACGATAGACGAGACTGAAGGAAAGACATCGGCGTGATACTCTGAGCACCATTTTTGCAAACAGTGTCGGGATCACTTGGCATCACTCTGCTGGGACAGAAGTAACACCAACCACCGAAAGAAAAAAGAACTGGAGAAATGCAAAGGCTGAGCTGTAGTGGATCCGAACCGATGCCAGCTACACTCACCAGATAAACCTTTATCACAAATACTAAGGCTATATGCATGCTATGCAACAAACAAATGCAGCAACCAAATGCAACCATCAAGCCAGACTCAATACTACCGATTTCTACCGGTTTCTACCGCTCGCGCTGACTAGGGTGTCCTACAGCCAAACCTGCTCTAATACCAAGCCTGTGGCACCCCGGCTCAGAGGAACCGGAACGCCCCGTATTCCAGCCCAGAGATCAAGGAGAAGTCTCTGGAATACGGCACTACTTAGCATAGAACAAACCAGCTCTTATTACAAGAATAATATAACACATGTCTGATGTTACAAAGAAGCACATCAGCACGGCGACACTACACCTGCGATACTACACTTGCTCTATGCTAGCAGCGGAACAACTTGTAGCAGCGGAAATCTTCTAGCAGCGGAACAACGACGAAGGTGTTGAACTCCACTCCGCAGTGACTCTGGCTGGAACGCTTATCCTAGCTCGCATGAACGGAAACCACGACAAGCAAGCAATAAAATCTGGCATGACCTGCAAACTGGCATGACACGCCAGGTCAGTACATTGAATGTACTTGCAAGCTCACAATAACCAGAAGCATTCAAGACAGACAATAGCATGGCAATTACAGGTTAAACATGAATTATCATGAGATCATCAGAATAACATGGCATGACCAACATAAACATGATACATCTAGAACAATATGAGCATGGCATGAACATATGAATCTGACGATACTAGCATGCAACATGATGACACTATATGCACCACTTATTCTGCTCGGGTTACCTGGTAACCGTCACATGCATCACTTACCAACCTCAGACATCACACAATCATCTCAGGATCAAATCAAGCTTGGTATAAACAATACCGTAGCGATCATTAAATGACCACAAGGAGCTTGATCTTTACCCACGATTCTCGCACAACATCACGAATATACAACAACTCGGTAGATACCACGGTGATCCTTACGGCGATCACAACCATGACCAACACTTGGTCTCAAACCGTGATCCTTACGGCGTTCACAACCACGACCAATATTTGCCATGTGATCCTTACGGCGATCACAACCACGACCAATATTTTGGCCCGTGATCCTTACGGCGATCACAACCACGACCAACACTTGGCCTCAAACCGTGATCCTTACGGCGATCACAACCACGACCAACACTTGGTCTCAAACGAACCGGGGTTGTTATTAAGCACATTATTCTTATTACTGTTGACTCATAGTGTGACCGACACGAACTGGGCCCTTATCCGCGGGCGCGGCTATCGATAGATTTAATATACACTCTGCAGAGGTTAGTACACTGTACCCACACTACGGAACCCATGGCCTCGCACTCCCATTCGGGTGGACCAATGGTGTTCCGACAAAACCGTCCTACTGCCATGACACTCTCCCGGCCACTCCGACCAACTTCGCTTTGGGCTAAGTCCTGGGTGGCCCCGTGTCTACCAAAGACACAATGACCACCGTCATGGCCAAAACATAAACGATCCCACTTGGGGACCCGCCGGCTATAACAACTACGGGCACACAAGGTTATGTCTGCTTACCGGGCCAGGGTACCGCACGCCCATAACCTTCCCTCGTTGGAGGCACCGGCGAGAGGCACGACAATAGACCCAGTTAGGACCGTCCCATACCGGCAAGCATGGTTGCACTGGTCAGCTCAATTCAGCGGCACCATGACTCAGCCAATAGTTGTTCACATTCACTTTAATCCGGTTAAACTTGAATGCAAATATGCTGAACCATGATAAAATAACATGATGCAACTTACAATGCATGAACATGATATCAACATAATCATGACGGTATTACATAACTATCCACCATATCAACAATGAATCATATCCACTAAGCATGGCATACTGACTAGCATGAACATCACCAGTACATACTTCTCTGAAACATAGCATGACCACTAGCATCAACAATAAATATCATGCAAGAACATATCAACAATGCCATCATGCAAGCATTTAACCAACTGGATGCAATGGAACATGCATAACAACGGTACTCTGGATAGACGGCAGTCATGCACCGAAGACCATCACCAACATCAACATGTACTACTAGCAAGCATAACCATATGAAAGGAAATACTAGTAGGTAGAACATGATAACAAAGTACAAGACAACATAGCACAAAAGTGAACATGCAAATCTAAACATCACCAGAACAACGATAACCATCTTTTCAACAAGCAAACATTTAATAAAGATTCAAGTTGAAAACCATGGCTACTGCATGACTATCATGCAAGTGGGTATTTTGGCTTGCCTGGGGTGGAAGAAATCACCGGGATAAAGTGCGAGAAACTCGCAGAACGAATTGCCGGAAAACGTATTCTCTCGGAGGGGGCTGAATAAGGGCAAGGGCATAATGGTCATTTTCAGAATTTCAAAACATGGTGAAAATGGTTGCATCAGAATGTGCTCTACGAAGCAAAGAAGTGGGCTTTAGATTCACCTCGTTTGGAGTTACGGATAAAAAGTTATGGGGTGTTTTCTACCAGGGACCTATCTACAAGAAAAATATTTTCAAACAGGAGCTTGGACAGAAAAACTGAAAGCGTAATCAGAGAAATACGCTTTCACTTATGCTTACATGGCAGGGGGTCAGTGCGTGAGACTTACAGGCGGGGCCCGCCACTTATCCATGTGGACCGGACCGAGTCAACGCCTCAAAGGCCGACAGGTGGGGCCCGGGGCTCCATGGGACAGCTGGCTGGGCGGCCTCTTCCTTCTCCATCGACGCCCAACGGAGCAAAGGGAGGGAAGAGGCACCAGCAGCCGTTCTGGCACCACAGGCCACCTCCGGCGATGCTCCAGCCACCGGAGTGACTAGGACGGCGAGCTGCATCCACCTGCTGGGTCTGCTCACGCCGGAGAGCCGCGGAGCAGGCGGAGCAACAACCACGGCGGAGGAGAGTTTAGTTGGAGATGGGGCTCATGGCAAATGGAGCTTCGACGAGGGGGAGAGGGCCTGGGGATGGTCGCCGGAGTGGTGGGGATCTACTGGTGGAGGAGGGGGATAGGAACGAGATCGGACTTGAGCTAATTTAGGAGGGAGGCCGCGGCGGCCATGATGGTGATGCCGAGCACAGAGAGCTCCTCGAGCTCGGGGAAGTAGCTAGGCGGGGCATAGGGAGGTGGGTGAGGCGAGTGGTAAACTCAGAGAGGCTCGGGGAGGGCTATAAATAGGCGGGGCGAGAGGAGGCCAAGCTGGTTGCCGACGTGCACGCTCGGCCAAGGCACTGGCGACGCCAACGAGCACGGGAGGGCACGGGGAAGGCAACAAGCACTGATGCAGGGATCACAGAGAGGTAGAATACGCCAGGGAGGAGAGGAAGAGGCCGAAACGAGCTCGGAGCCAAACGGAGCACAGTGCACCTGTGGGCGTTCAGCGGTGAGCGTCGGTGAGGAAGCTGCCAGAGGGGAGAGGGGTCCGGAGTGAAGAGAACGACGAGGCTGAGCTGGTTGACACTTGGGGACAAGCCATAACCGGCCGGAGCAGCACTGCTGTTGGCAACAGTGGCGAGACCACTATTTTGGCCGGCATATCCCGTGGTCACCACCAACATCATGCGCTCTGGCTTCCTACTTAGTGCCAAACCATGTCAGCGGTGGAGTCCTTCCAAGGTAGGTTTCAACTGTGGTGGTAGTTTGGTTAAAACTTCTCTAGTTAATCGATAAGCCACCACTGAAGTTTACTGCAGTAAACTTGGGTGAGCACTGGTTATCAACACGAAGGGTTTTGGGAGCAATGGAGTTGTCTACGAGGTTGAGGTAAAGAAGGACTTTCATCCTGGTAAGTTCAAGGAGAAATGGATCAAGATTTACTGCAGTTGCTTCACAACTGACCAAAATGGTCCAGAGACTTGAGCATGATGATGCACTCACATGGAGTATCAACTTGAGCTCAAATTGGGCAAGGCTTGATCATTTGGTCATATGAAGATGATGTAAAAAGCTCATGCCAAAGGGACAAGCCAAAATGGCACTTGCTTCACAAGCATCATTTCTGTCCAGAAACTTGGAATAATTTTGGTGATAAAATGGCTCATTGAAATGATGCCAAATTGGGTGGAGAGATGTATTATGGGTATAAGAATGATCTGGTAATTTATCAAGATTTTTTAATCAATATAAAATACACTTGCTTCACAACCTGAAAATATTGCCAGAATCAAAGATTTGGTCCTGTGCTCACATAGATGATTGGATGGGGATGCAAATGGGTGGAGGGTATTAATATGAGTACCTTAAGGAGGGTGCAAATTTTCAACTCATTTGGGTACTCCTAGCTAGTACTTCCTTCACAACGCCTTCTGTCTGATAGAAACTTTGGAAATTAACCGAGGAAGATTGGCTAGGCAAATAAATTTGAACTTGTGCATGAGGCAATTATTTGGACATATAAACATTCCCAAAAAGGTTGGGAGCCACTAGTAAAATATATATGACACTTCCTTCACAAAGTGCCATTTAGGGCAGAAAGGAAGAATAATTATTGGGGAATTATTTTTGAACTGGCCAAGGCCATGTTTGGGCATATTTGAGCTATATATGACCCAAAGGATTTATGAGAATTATTTGGATATTTTTGGATGGACAGAAATATAGGTTGCTTCACAACCTAGGGCAGATAGGGTTATTCCTTTAATGAAAAAGGAATTTTCCCTAGAAAAAGAATTTAGGGTTTGGTCAAGGAGTGAAGTGACATGATCTTGGCAAGGTTTTGAGAATGAGTAGCCACTTGGGAGGAGGAATGAGGATGATTTCCCAGGTGGCAAGGCCACAGAACCACTCCAAAAAGAAAAACAGAGCAAAAACCAAATAAATCAAAAGAACAAGAAAAGGGCCAAAATCCAGGTTGTGACAGGTATTGATCCCTCAAGGATCAAGCCCAAAAAAACACCTGTAAAGGTGTCATTCCAGGTGTAGAGGCCCACTGTACGGGCTCAATCACACTGGAAGTGGTCTTCGGATCCCCGGACAACTTCCGAAGCGAAGAGTTGATCTTCGATATCGTCCCCTTCTGCAGCGACTATCATGCACTGCTCGGACGAACCGCATTCGCTTGATTCAACGCGGTGCCACACTACGCTTATCTCAAGCTCAAAATGCACGGACCACGCGGTGTCATAACGGTGAATGGAAACACGGAATGCTCCCTTCGTACCGAGGAGCACACCGCTGCCCTCGCAGCAGAAGCACAGAGCATCCTTTTTAGGCAGAACCTTAATTCGGCGGCCAAGCTCCCGGACACTGTCAAGCGAGTCCGAACTACTCTGCGGCAGGATATTCCAGCTCGTCAAGAGCTCGACTAGCCATTTGGCCTCCATCCCAGTCCCGACCAAACGGTGGCATTCGTATCACGTATACATAACTACGCACTCAGAATACCATGGGCATAGACGGAGGCACAGCTAGATCGTGGTCAACAATACGGCTCAACCGCTCCTAGACCCACATACTTTCACTTTTTCTTTTTCTTTTCAGGTTTCTTCTTTTCCCAGGCCTCTCCTGGTGACCTGGTTGTCGGAATTATCAAGGGATGGATACACCAAGACAGAAAGAAGCTTTGACATATAAGGGAATTTCCAGGTGGTCTCTTTAAATGATCGTTATGCGTGTTTTAAGGACCCACACACAACTCTCCTTTGGTCGTGGCGTGTTAAATAAGCCTTTTTGCTTATTGCACTATTTGTACAAAATACGCTTTGACGTATTAATCATACTACAATGGAAAATGGTTTGCGGCCCAATTTTGTGGCATTAGCATATAACTTAATTTTTCCTTTTCTTGATATTCTTATCAATTGCACCCGTACACTCTGGTACACCTTAATTCGCTAGGGGCTTCATTACGCCCCATAGTACGGCAACAAAAGTCCAAACACTTCTTTACAGTATAGTTCGGCACCCCGAACTTATAGCATTATATGCATCGGCTTCGAATCATGTCTTTGGTCAATAGTTGGGTTGCCCGGCTCCTGTGCTTACTACCTTACGTTCCGCTATATCGGATAGGGTAGTAAAGGGAGAACTACTACGATTGTGTCCTGGTTCATCTGGATGAGCACCTCAGTAGAGAAAGTCGAAAACTGACTATCATGATGCGGCGAGAGCCGGTCAGCTGTTCGAGAGGTTACAAATCGTTAGCGATTTTTTCCGCATTATGCAATGAATCGGTTTTTACCCGATCAGGTGTTTTGTAGCACCCTAAGTTCAGACTTACGTACACTAGGGGTTGCGCCTAAATTTCTATTGTCAAACTCCTATGGCTAAGTGAGGGTGATAAAGCCACATAGTCCGATTGCCTGGTTCGTTGTGCTAAACACCTCCTTTAAGGAGCAAAACTTTGGAATAAAGAGTGTTTAGATTCATCCCGAACACCCCCGTACTACCTACGTGGGGGCTGAAGCCCACGACTGGCCAACTCTCAGATTTAACAAAACGGCCGCACAGGAGGTAAATTTTAAATAAACAGGCATTACATTACATAAACGGCACTGTTTCATAATACAGGACAGGCTAACATGAATGTATTCATGGAAATATGATATCCTTAGCACATTGCTCCGCCACAAGGTGGGATCCCTCCATGACATTGTCAAAATACAGCTCGGTCGTGCGGTGCTCCTTGCCCACGGGCGGTCCCTCGGTCACAAGCTTCGCGGCGTCCATCTTCACCCAATGCATCTTGACTCAGGCGAAGGCCATTCGCGCGCCTTCGATGCAGACCAACCGCTTGATGGCATCAAGCTGAGGGTAGGCATTAACCAGCCGCTTCACGCGTCCGAAGTAGCTGCTGGGTATGGCTATGGAAGGCCATAGCCGGATTATTAGATCCTTCATGGCTAGTTCCGCCACCCTATGCAGTTCAAACAGCTGTTTTAGCTGATCACTAAAGAGCACCGGATGTTCTAGCGCAAGGTATTGCAACCAAACCAGCTTCAACATAGAGCTCCCCTCTTCGGCTCAGAAGAATTCCGCAGCGTCTGAAACGCTGCACGGCAGATCCGCAAACGCCCCTGGAGACCTCCAAATCCGGGTCAGTAAAAGGAACCTTTTCTTCACATATTTGCTCTGCATGATAAAGGCCTTACCCGCCGTGATTTTTCTGGCCTCCTGGATCTCCTGGAGGGCACCCTAGGCTTCAACCCGGGCATCGTGTGCGCTTTGGCGAGCCTTGGCAAGTTCGGACTCCTGATCCGTAATGTCGCGCTCCAAGGACTCGCATTTCTTGACGGTGTCCTGGAGCTCTTGCTGGACATCACTGACCCTGGCCTCATGCTTTTCGCGGGTGGCTTGTTCCTTGGCTGCACTCTCCTCGGCCTCGGCCAGCGCCTTCTTGAGGGCCTCCACCTCGGTCGCCGCCCCTGCAAATACCATGGCACTTTAGTCAGCACAAATTATTCATCCTTACTGAACATACAAAAGGTCTTTGCATACCTTGTTTATCCTACATCTACTTTTTCACGCGGCCGAGCTCTTCCTCGGCCCACTCCAGACTCTGCTTCAGTCTGGAAACCTTCGCAGTATGAGAAGTCGCAGCCAGTAACGACGCCTGCTTATTCACATTGACTCGTCTGGTTAGTCTCCTACGAAACTTGTTTGATCCTCTGTCCGACTTTTCTTTTCGAACACTGGACAGTGTCTTAGGGGCTATTGTCTACACTGTGACATTCTTTTTACATAATTGCATTGCTTACCTCAAAGCCTGTTAGAAGGATGGTGCAGGCTTCGGTCAGTCTGCTTTTTGCAGACTGAATCTTCTCAACCACCGTACCCATAAGGGTGCAGTGCTCCTCAACAATGGAAACACCTCGCAACGCTTCCATTAGAGTGTCTGGTGCCTCTGGATGGACATAGGACACTAGAGGAATAGGCGCACCTCCTTCTTTCGAAAGAGGCTGCTTTCCTGATTCCGGAGCCGTAGGGGGCTCCGGAACTGTATCCGGCTGGGGGCTGAACTGAATATGGCCCCCACCGCCAGTCTCCATGGGGATTCGCTCCCCCATGAGTCCGGCGGCTGAGGTTTGACTCTCTGGTGCTGCCCGAACGGCCTCCTGAACCACTCCCTGGCCTGGGATCCTTTCGGACAGCACCTCGGTGTCCTCCATGGCCTTGGGAGAGGAGGCCACCGGAAGGGTCCCGCTGTCCATCGCCTCCGGGTCCAGCGAATCCCCCAAAGATGAGGACCACTCGAGGTTGGACCGAGCCGGACTGCAAATACACGATTCAACACATTAATATTATGAAGTGGTGAGGCCGGATACATGAATGTGTTCGGGTTTTTCAGTACTCACGATTTGGCCAGGGGCTTGTCCCTGGGGCACCATTCCGAGCTGCTGTCGGTGGCTGCTGTGGAGTTGTCCAGGAGGGAAGCTTTCCCCTTCTTGGATGCCTCAGCCTCCAGACGCGTGGAGGCCGTTCTTTTTTTACTTCCCCTCCTCCTCCTCTTCGTCCTCGGCGGCGGAGGAGTGAATCTTGGTGTCTTCGGACGTGCACACTTGCGATGGAGACCACTGTCGGCGTTCTAGGAACAGGGGTCCCCAGACTTGCCTGCCTGCGGCCTGCGGCATGGCTCAAAGGGGGGCCCAACACGGCCCATCTTCATCAACACAAGCTCAAGACCCTCGCGAGGGGCCAAGCCTCGCGGGGCGGATGACAAGGAGCTTCCTCAGGCACGGCCTCATCAGGCTGGCTCACGAGGAGGCGGAGAGATCAAGGCGGGGTACCTCGCGAGGTGCCCATGACGCAAGCCATGACGACCAAGGGCGCCAGTCGGGCGCCAGCCCGCGCAGTGTCCTCCTTTCCTCTTTGGTGCAAAGGGAGCAAGCGCAGGCGAGAGCATCAAGCAAAGGTGTCCATTTCGGTGCAACAACACCAAGACCAGCCCAACGGCAGGAAGGAAGTCATTGTGGAGCCCAAGCAGGCGTCACCACCAGAGCCTTTGACAGGCGAGGACCAACTTTAGTCAGGATAAGTGTACCCGATGTTCCCCTTCAAAATGGCCAATTGTTGGCGCCCTTCCCGCTCAATATTTGGGAGGAGGCCCAGGGCCTTTGCCTATAAATAGGACTAGCCACCACAAGGTAGACACGAACAGGATCCTCGCCAAGAAACCAGTAGAGAGAGCGACTGAACTCCCCCTAGTAGTTCATCGTCCCAGCCAAGAACAGACCCTCGCGAGGCTGTTCTTCCTTGTATTGTTCATCATCAGCCCAAGAGGCAATCCACCACACCACACACTGGAGTAGGGTATTACACCGCAATGGTGGCCTGAACCAGTATAAACTCTGTGTCTCTTGTGTTGTTCCTTCCGTAGCTTAGATCCTAGCGAGTTGGCGGAGTGCAGGTAGGTAGAGGGCGAAATCTCCGCGCGCACCCCAGTGTTCGAACCTCAAGGGTCTGCCGGAACCCAAAATCCGAAATTTGGCGCGCCAGGTAGGGGTGCGCCGGAATTCGTCTTCCGTCGCCCTGCTCTTCTCCGACCACCACCTCCATGTCTGACGCTCGTCGGGCCTGCGCCGAGCGCCGAGCCGCCCTCGCTTCCTGCGTCGCCCAGACGGCTCCGTCGGCGGGACCCTCGTCGTTCCCCGTCACCTGCCGTCAATGCCGCCACCGGTCCGGCGGGGAACGAGCAGCAAGCATCATCCCAGCATCCCTCCGTGAGGCAAGACGGCTGCACTGCTACTCCCTCGCTCACCCCAGATGGTTCTTCGTCTCGCGCATTCCGCGCGCCCATGGAGGCCCGAGCTGCGCTCATCGCGGCAAACGAGCTCCTGCTCTACCGTCCCGTCGACGACGTCTATGAAGAATGGCTCGACCGCGTCGCCGAGCTTGTCCGTGCCGCAGGGGGCTCTCCTGCGTCGTCCGTCCCGCTGCACCGCACCCCGCCCTGCGCGGGCGATGAAGCTCCGGGGGCGCCTCAGCCGCCTCCCCCTCAAGAAGGCGCCCTGGCCCCAAGGCGTGTGGCCCTTGGGCGGAACCCGCTCCGTCAGGCGCCAGCGCGGCAAGAGCAGAGCTACCAAGAAGTCCCTCGCCCGCGAGAAGCTGCCCGATCGCTCCCTGCTCTGGCTCGTCGCGATCACGCTCCTGCTCCAGCACGTCAAGACCCCGCGCTGCTCCCAGCTGCAGCGCATGGGGACCCGCAGGACCAAGCTCTTCGTCACCCAAGGCTTCTCGTGGCCACAGCAGGCTGCCGCGCCTTCACCACCGAGCAGCGCAGCGTCGCGTGGCCCAGCAAGTTCAAGCCAGACCTGCCTCCTCGCTATGACGGTACGGCTGACCCCGCAGAGTTCCTCCAGCTCTACGAGCTGGGCATCGAAGCTACCAACGGAGACGAGAAGGTCATGGTGAACTGGTTTCCCATGGCGCTCAAGGACGGGGCCCGCACCTGGCTCCTGAACCTAGCCCCAGGCACGATCTCCTCCTGGGACGAGATGCACACCCGCTTCATCGCCAACTTCCAGGGTACTCGCGACCGGCCACCCGCTGTGAGCGACATGCGCCGTATCAAGCAGCAACCAGGGGAAACCCTACGGAAGTACATCCAGCGCTTCAACAAGGCACGCCTCAAGATTCCCAAGGTGACCGAGGAGGCCATCATCTCAGCCTTCTCCAACGGTGTGCGCGACGTCAAGATGAAGGAGGAGTTGGCGATGCATGAAGACCTATGCACTTCCTTGGAGCTGTTCAACTTGGCGACCAAGTGCGCCAGGGCTGAGGAAGGGCATCTCTCCTTCCTCGAGCTGCCTACCGCAGACCCAGAAGAGAAGAAACCCAAGGCCAAGGATGTGAAGCGCAAGGGGGCTGCCGTGCTCGCGGCAGAAACAGACACCAAGCAGGGCAGAGATCAGCCTAAATCTTCCAAGGGCAGTTGGTACTGCGTGTACCACGACCTCCACACCCACAACACCAATGAATGCCAAGAGCTCCGAGCCGTGCGTGAAGGAAGGATCGGCCGACGTCCTGACCGCAGCGACCGGGGCTACGGCCGAGGAGGAGGAAGGAACGCAGGACGCTGGGAAGACCGCGGCCCTCGCCAAGGGTGGCGCGACCAACCTCGCGAGGATCGCTGGCAGGACCCGCCTCGCGAGGGAGACTGGAGGGATCAGCCTCGTGAGGATCGCCCGCAAGTCAACGCAGGCCTCCCTCCGCTGCTATCGCAGCCAAGGAGAAATGAGGACCGTCATCATGACGAGGGGCTGGGGGCTTCCAGGAGCCATGTGCGATCGCCTGCATCCTGGGCGGAGCTCAAGCCCCAACCTCTCAACACATCTTCAAGCAGTTCGCCCGCGAAGTAAATGCGGTCCTCCCCAAGCTCGAGGCCACGCGCCCTCTCAGGTGGTCGGCGTGCACCATCACGTTTAGCTCAGCGGATCAGCTCAAGTGCACAGCCACAGCCGGAGTCCTCCCAATGCTTTGCTCCCCAATCATCAGCAACGTGCTAGTCACCAGGACCCTCATCGATGGCGGGGCAGGGCTCAACGTCCTGTCCATGGAAACATTCAACAACCTCCAAGTGCCCTACAATCAGCTTCAGCCAACCAAGCCTTTCTCCGGAGTCACCGACGGCTCCACGGTCCCGATTGTGCAGGTCCGCCTCCCTGTCACCTTCGGGGCATGCGACAACTACCGCACCGAGCTCATCGACTTCGACGTCGCCCACATTCGCCTACCGTACAACGCCATCCTCGGGTACCCAGCGCTGGCCAAGTTCATGGTCGTAACCCACCACGGCTACAACATCCTCAAGATGCCAGGAAGTGGCGGAGTCATCACGGTGCCCTGCGAAGAGAAAGACATGGTGTGCTCCCTGGAACGAGCCTTTCAGGCCGCATCACTGGAAGACCCAGATCGCGGAAGCAGGAGGCTTCCCGAGACCGCCCCCAAGAAGAAGAAGACATCGTCCGGCCGGGTCCCTCGGGAGGCAGGCCCCTCAGGGCCCGCGCCTGCCTAGGGGGAACCTCCTTCCATTGCATAGGGAAGCGCGCCCGGTGCCCTCCTCAGGCAGGGCTCGGGGGCTCTCCCCTGGAGGGCCGCCGACCTCGCCAAGGTCACGAGGGAGGCGCTTGGGCACCACTTGGAGGCGTGTTTCGAAGCATGTTTCCCTCAAGAAGGAGCAAGGCAAGGAGGGCCAAACCCTCAGGAGTTCGTCAGCAAGGCCATTCAGGAGCTACAGGAGTCAAGAGTCATGAGAGGCAGCCGCCGCTTACCCGCTGTGGCCCCCCATCCAGGCGAGGATGGTGGGCTGCGCGTCTGCATCGACATACCAGGGCTCAACCGAGCGGCCTCTCAGGAGCGCCTCTGGCCCTCGCAAGTGGGGCGCTGCGAAGGTCCACCCCACAACTACGTTCGCATGCCTTACGGCTTGCCGAACGCGGCTGCGGTGCGCCAGCGCCTCATAAGGAGCATCCTGGAGGTTCAGGAGGCCAGGCATTCTGCAGCCCTGGCGGAGATGGAGATGGTTCGTGAGGAGCCACCAGCGCCCCCGGAGCCTCATGAGGGTCCTGGGCCTGGGGGCTCGTGAGGATCGGCTCCCGCAGCCCATCGCGCCTGCTACTTCAACACCCCTTCGTCGTCAACACTATCAGGTGACATCTTTCAAGTTTTGTTTCCAGCTGGGAACGCCCTCAGGGCTGCATCATTCCCAGGCCGCGTGGGTCCGTCCCTGCGGTGTGTATCACTTTTGCTCGTGTTTTTAGCTTACTTTGTTGGGGGCGCCCCTCGGGCTGCATCATCCCCAAGTCGCTCGGGTCAGACCCAGCAGCGTGTACCCCTTTTTGCATTTATCTTCGGGCCATGCATTCGACCCATCATGCTTGTTATTTGGTGCCTATCCGTGGCACCTTTTCTTCCTTGATGTCGGCAGCTTGCGCGTTAAAGGGGGGGGTACCTGAGCATCGCGACTCAGGGCTCCTACCGGTTCTCCAGCCCTCACCCTCTAGCCTTGTCCACGGCATCGCGACCTGGTATACCAGCGACGGCTGAGACCAGCTCGAGGGCCGGGACCCGAGGACGTAGAGCTTCGACATCTAACCCAGCTTGCGCGTTAAAGGGGGGTACCTGAGCATCGCGACTTAGGGCT